>NW_019942505.1:728556-760297 GCF_002910315.2 Salvelinus sp. IW2-2015
CCAACAAATGTGCATTGGTCTGCTCAAACGGTCAGAAACAGACTCCATGAGGGTGGTATGAGGGCCCGACGTCCACAGGTGTGGGTTGTGCTTACAGCCCAACACCGTGCAGGACGTTTGGCATCGCCAGAGAACACCAAGATTGGCAAATTCGCCACTGGCGCCCTGTGCTCTTCACAGATGAAAGCAGGTTCACACTGAGCACATGAGCACATGTGACAGACGTGACAGAGTCTGGAGATGCCGTGGAGAACGTTCTGCTGCCTGCAACATCCTCCAGCATGACCGGTTGGCGTGGGGTCAGTCATGGTGTGGGGTGGCATTTCTTTGTGGGGCCGCACAGCCCTCCATGTGCTCGCCAGAGGTAGCCTTGACTGCCATTAGGTACGAGATGAGATCCTCAGAGCCCTTTGTGAGCCATATGCTGACACATGCACATTTGTGGCCTGCTGGAGGTCATTTTGCAGGGCTCTGGCAGTGCTCCTCCTGCTCAAAGGCGAGGTAGCGGTCCTGCTGCTGGGTTGTTGCCCTCCTACGGCCTCCTCCACGTCTCCTGATGTACTGGCCTGTCTCCTGGTAGCGCCTCCATGCTCTGGACACTACGCTGACAGACACAGCAAACCTTCTTGCCACAGCTCGCATTGATGTGCCATCCTGGATGAGCTGCACTACCTAGCCACTTGTGTGGGTTGTAGACTCCGTCTCATGCTACCACTAGAGTGAGAGCACCGCCAGCATTCAAAAGTGACCAAAACATCAGCCAGATGCATTTAGTTTTACTTGCGTTTAAGAGCAGTTGGAGGCCATGGAAGGAGAGTTGTATGGCATTGAAGCTCGTCTGGAGGTTAGTTAACACAGTGTCCAAAGAGGGGCCAGAAGTATATAGAATGGTGTATGAGGTAATACATTTGATAATACTATACTGATATATATGTTGTGTGAAACTTTACTGAGAACAAATATTTTAGAAAAATATATATGGTGTCATTTTGATTTGATCTGAATATTGTTGTAAATAATTTAAACTGATTTCCACTTACGCGTTTCCCAATCCCATTCTCTCACAAAGCTGCTCAGAGATGTTCATGTAATTTTCCAAGTATACGTGCAGCACCTTCCACATTGAGGAGGCATGGGGAAAAGAAGGCGCGTCCCTCTTAAAGTGGATGAGGAGAGGACAGGCCATTCTAGCGGAGGTGATGACAGCTCGGACACTTGCTGGTTCCCTCCCCTGAGGCAGAGGACACAACCGGTTTTCATCAGCAAATACAAACAGAGAGGTGACCACCAGCCTCTCCACAGCATCCATGAAGCAGTCCAGCCTCTCCAGCCCCTTGAGAGTGTCCTTCAGTACAGCTTCCAGCTCCTTCTCCAGCTCCTTATGCCTATTGTCTGCAGTTACCTGGGTCAGACACTTGTTTGTGAACTCTTGAAATGCCTTTGCCTTATCCTTAGAGTTAATGACTTTATCAAAGTTGGGGTCGATTCCTTCTGCCATGTCCTTGATGTTCTTCATCTTGGATTGTTCCTCCTTTCTCTGCAGGATCCACCTTGGATGCCTKTCACAGAATCCCTCTACTGTGTGGATGTAGCTGAGGGTGTCTGAGATGTATTGGTCAAATACATGTAAGAACATAGGATCTTACTCAATTACCCCTTATGTTTGACCTCAAAAGAGCTGGCAACAGTATTGAAAATAGATGCAGTTATGAAATATAAACAGCTCCTTACCGCATCTTTGGTCTCTCACCGGTCGTGTCATCTATCTGTGGATATACTAGTCAATTTTATACTTCCTCTGAAGTTTTGAAGAGCAATGCTCAAAACCCACAAAAAATTATCCAAACGACCCTTTAAAAAACGAATGGTCCTGCTTTATTTGAAGTGCATCTTATTAAGGCTTCATAAAGCATTCAAATAGGCTTCATAAGCACTAAATAAATGGGTCACAAGTCATCTAGAACTGTATTTMATGCTCTATAAAGGATGAATAAATGTGAACAAATAAATGTATGGTTATTTCACACAGTTATGCCACATTATGAAGCTTTATAGAGCATGGTATACGGTTATAGATCATTTGTGAAGCATCTATTTAGTGCTTATGAAGCCTATATAAAGGTTTTATTAGATGCACTTCAAATAAAGCGGGGTCACCAAACAAACATACCTTAATGCACTGACGCTTGTAGATAGATGTCAGCCAGGCTTAGGCAACCAATCGAAAATTTTATGAGAATTATAAACTTTAAAGTCCAAAGGAAATATTTCAATACAAATTAAGGGCTTTGGGTGATGAGTTGTGTCCCATCTGCCAAAAGTTTGACAAATTATATTTTTTGTGCTGACTTGTACTTCCTTTACAGTAAACCATGTGATTTCCCTCCCTTCTATGCTCTCCATCATTAACCCTAACTAGCTGACAAGGTAAAAATCTGTCGTTATGCCCCTGAACAAGGCAGTTAACCCACTGTTCCCCGGGCGCCGAAGACGTGGATGTCGATTATGGCAGCCCCCCGCACCTCTCTGATTCAGAGGGGTTGGGTTAAATGCGGAAGACACATTTCAGTTGAATACATTCAGTTGAACAACTGACTAGGTATTCCCCTTTTCTTAGTAGTTGGCTCTGGTACTTATGTTAATTACCATGCCACATATGTCTTTCATTGAAAAGCAAACATTTTACAAACTAAGAAACTAGTTAGTTATTTTTACAAACTAAAAAACAGAGTGCAAATACCCAGGTGTTTCTGTCATACTTTGAGAGCACCTGTCACAGCCGTCAACAGAAGTGGACCAAGGTGCAGCGTACATGTTCTTTTATTTAGAAAAGACGCCGAACAAAACAATACAAACTACAAAACAAACCGTGAAGCTTAAGGCTAAGTGCCACAAACAAAGTTAACTTCCCACAAAGACAGGTGGGAAAAAGGGCTACCTAAGTATTGTTCTCAATAGGAGACAACGCTAGACAGCTGTCCCTGATTGAGAACCCTACCTGGCCAAAACATAGAAATACAAATAATAGAACATAGAATACCCACCCCAAATCACACCCTGACCAAACCAAATAGAGACATAAAATGATCTCTAAGGTCAGGGCGTGACAGCGCTTTAAGACTTTACAAAGTTTGACACCGGTAGTGGTGTAGAGACTTTAGGAATTTGGTATATTAAAAGACAGCTTTGTAATGCCATCATCTGATTAATTCACACAATAAGGGTGATACTTTCCTTTAGCTTTGTCTTTACTAGACAAAGCTAAAGGAATAGATTGTAAATGACTGTTTTATTTATAAGATAGATTGTAAATGACTGTTTTATATTACTGTTTATTATCATTAAATCCTTAGTATGAATATATTGTTTTTATGTCCTTAGAGACTGAAAGTAGTGTTAGGGTCAAGCTCTTTGTCTATTTGAAGAGTGTAATTATTTAGTGGACTGTAGGAATGTGTACTCCCAATAACTCAAGGCCTCTCTTGACTGATGAGAAGTCCTGTAATATGCACAGAGTAGCATGGAGAAATCCTGGGTGATGGAAAACTACTGATGTTTATTCAGATGAAACTCACAAAAACAATAAACAGCACACAACGTGCAGCAAATGCCGTGCTCACAGGCAACTAAACAAAAACAAGATCCCACAAAAACCAGTGGGGAAATGGCTGCCTAAATATGATCCCCAATCAAAGACAACGATAAACAGCTGCCTCTGATTGGGAACCATACCAGGCCAACATAGAAATACTTAACCTAGATAGGAACACCACCGTAGTCACACCCCGACCTAACCAAAAGAGAGAATAACAAGGCTCTCTATGGTCAGGGCGACACTTATCAACAACTTTAAAATGATGTTCTGGAAAAACTGTGGAAAATAATATAAAATTGGCTTTTAGGATGGGATAATATTATATTAAATCTGGACTTACTACATTTTATTGCCGTTTCTGTCGCCACTGTTGTGATTTAAAAGGGATTAAATTGTTGATTGGTTCAATAATAGGCATTAATGACAATCTCAGAAATAATCATTATTTGTCTTCTTGTCATGCAAATCTATAAGGGGAGGAAGGTTTAATACTGTACTGTAATGTAGGGCCAGTTGTTTTAGACCCAGCTCTGTAATTACACCTGTAACATACACTTACTGGCCAGTTTTTTTAAGATCCAGCCTTTTAATTACACCTGTAACATACACTTACTGGCAGTTTTTTAGACCCAGCTCTGTAATTACACCTGTAACATACACTTACTGGCAGTTTTTAGACCAGCTCTGTAATTACACCTGTAACATACACTTACTGGACAGTTTTTTAGACCCAGCTCTGTAATTACACCTGTAACATACACTTACTGGACAGTTTTTAGGTACACCGATGTTCAAGAAAAAAAAGATTGTGCCTACAGACAGTAACTCATGTGGCYGTGGCTTGCTATATAAAGCAGACAGACAGGCATTGAGGCATTCAGTTACTGTTTGATTGAACGTTAGAAATGGTAAAACAAGTGACCTAAGTGACTGAGTGTGGTATGATCGTCAGTGCCAGGCACGCCAGATCGAGTATTTCAGAAATGGCCGCCCTTCTCTGCTTTTCACGCAAGACAATGTCTAGGGTTTACWGAGAATGGTGCGACAAACAAAAAACATCCAGTCAGCGGCAGTCCTGTGGGCGAAAGCAGCTTGAATCGTGCAAGCTAACAGGCTGGCCACAAACAGGCAAATAACGGYGCAGTGGTGTGCAGAACGGCATCTTGGGACGCACAACTCATCGATCCTTGTCACAAAGCACTTAGGCTATGAAAATGACACCATATTGAAAAGATCGATCTGGTTAATAGATTTCTGCACAAGTTAATCTGCTAAATCATAGCAGGTGTATTGCAGCTATTTTACCGTTTTCATATTATAAAGTTGTGAATCAAAATAGTTGTAGGGCTACATTAATCTTCTRTAAGCGGTGAGGGTATCACTGTTTCTGAAAATCTCTGGAGTTCTGCAGTTCAACTCTGTATGGATATTTAAACATTGCTAAAGTAGAAAATAATGCACTTTTATCTGCACATATCTTAACTGAAGTGAGTAACAATCAATAACAGCAAGACATGTCACATGAGTAAAAGACACTGAAAGACACTAGAGGGCAGTATATGCCTATACAATTCAGAAGTAGAATAACCATGTTGAAATAACTATGTAGGCCTATTAGATTTTCACAACAATGTAATGTGGATGTAACTCTTTTGAAACTCTTTTTTAAATTGTTACACTACATCAATGTACAGTGTGACAAGTTCTAGAATCTGACGTAGAACAGCTACGCTCAGTTGGTACAAGTACTAATGTTGCTGAAAGATAGTGAGTCATTATTTGACATGTCAGAGAGGCCTGTTTCTTCTATATAATACATTTAGAATATTTAGATCTGACTATTCGACAACATGAACACCGCCCAGATAAAGGGGTGGTTTGAATAAAAATTGTAATAATCATAAATACATTTAAGAAAAAAATATGTTCTCTTCTATTCTCAAGTCCAAGTAACTTTAAAACCATGCACAGTAATCATTTCAAATCTACATGTTAAGCAATTAGGTCGTACAGGAAGTGATGCACAGGAAACAATGCAGTCCAAATGGCAGGTGTCTTGGCTTCGTAATTTTCTCAATTTCTACTTATAAATGTTCTCAGCCCATACATATGCTAACAGCAACAGCAACAACACCATGCCGAAATGCCACATCCAGTCGCAAAAACCTAGAGACAGGGATTTTTAATGGAAAAGCAATTAATTAACCAATGGCAATGCCCGCTTTGTGAATTTCAAAGACTTAGAAGCTTGAGTATTTTTGCTGATACATGCACATAATATCATTCAACATCTGCTGTGTACAGTATGTGACATGTTTAAGGGCAAATCAATTTAACGACTTTTGTACCTTTTTCTATCTCCTCCATAGGCTGCCCCAGGAGTCTCGTCTCCTCCATAGGCTGCCCCAGGAGTCTCGTCTCCTCCATAGGCTGCCCCAGGAGTCTCGTCTCCTCCATAGGCTGCACCAGAGTTTCTATATCATCCTCAGGCTGCTCCATTAGTCCCATCTGCACAAGCGGCTCTAGACTTTCAAACTCCTTCACAAGGTAAAAGGGTTTCTCCAGGATTCTCTGACTCTTTCTGAACCTCCAGATGCCTCGGCACAGTGAGTCATGGATCCTCTGACATGAGTCGATCTCTGTGCGCCACAGTGCTGCTCTGGCTCGGATGAGCTGGGATCTCTTGCTCTTGCTGCCTTTGGCGAGGCTGACACTGTCTTTACAGATAGTGATGATGTCCAGGCCAATGAACAGGGCATTTGAGGCCACGGCGCATCGCCTTAATGTCCTAGAGAGGGCGAGTGGAGTGCCTTGGGCCAACATCCCAATGTCAGGTAAATCTGCAGCAAATGTTTTGCCCTCTTGGAGTCCCACCTTGCCTGCACCTATAACCACGCCTTTTCCCATTAAGGCCTCTATTGCAGAGGTATTTTTTACTATGCCATTGATCTTCTTTCCTAAACTCGCACCACCTTTGCCTATATTCTTCCCAACCACTAATGCCACCACCTTCGGCTCCAAAGGGCAAATGTTGCTGGCCACCTTCTCCAGACTACCATGGAGTCTTTGCATGTCCTCCATGAAACATTGAAAGATTGTATTGGCTTTCTTGTTTTGGTAGCTTTTAAACACCACCTTTGTAACACCGGTGGTTAGACTGTTGACCCCACTGGTCACACCCATTCCAATCCCTGCGATGGTGAGCCCCAGTGACAGCCCAGCAGTAACAGGGGCAAGACAAAGGCCTGCGATGGTCAGAGCCCCTCCTGTTGCCCCCACTGCACTGCCTACCACACTGGAGATATAACCCCCTTTCTTCATATTATCTAGTTTGCCAGCTCTCCTTTCCAGCTCTTTTATAAAGTCCAGCATTCTGGAGTGGCACTGACTGAACAGACCAATGAAGCGCAGGGCAGACTCCTGGAACAGGAACGTCAGTCTGAGKTGCTGGTCCATCCTAGCAGGAGGAACATATTCCACTTTTTCATGAGAGACATTGAAACATGTAGCTGGAATCGATGAATGATCAGAAATGTGTGCCCTCAGTGTTATAGTAAGCTAGTATTTGCAAATGTAACATAAAACAAAACTGGAAAGGTTTACCTGATATCACTCAAATGCCGCAAATGGTTAAACATGTTCTGCATGGACTTTTCATTCACTTCAGGGCTGGTGTCACTCATCAAGTTGTCATTCTTCTCTCTGCAAAATGTTTTTCTAATAAGGATAATAAAAAACAATATAAAGAACTTTTCAGCTGCAGCAAAAGTTGCTATAATGTTACATAATAATATAAAGTATCTTACTGGTATGTCTGAAACCATACAGAGAGAAAAAAAAGGATAGATCATTTGATTTGAATATTGTGTTAAATCATTTAAACTGATAAATGACTTACGTTTTTCCCAATCCCATTCTCTCACACAGCTGCTCAGAGATGTTCATGTAATTTTCCAAGTATACGTGCAGCACCTCCACATTGAGGAGGCATGGGGAAAAGAAGGCCGATGCGTCCCTCTTAAAGTGGATGAGGAGAGGACAGGCCATTCTAGCGGAGGTGATGACAGCTCGGACACTTGCTTGTTCCCTCCCCTGAGGCAGAGGACACAACCGGTTTTCATCAGCAAATACAAACACAGAGGTGACCACCAGCCTCTCCACAGCATCCATGAAGCAGTCCAGCTCCTCCAGCCCATTGAGAGTGTCCTTCAGTACAGCTTCCAGCTCCTTCTCCAGCTCCTTAAGCCTACGGTTTGCAGTCACCTGGGTCAGATAGTCTTTCGTGAACTCTCCTAATGCCTTGGTCTTGTCTTCTGCATTCAAGACTCGGCTGAATTTAAGATCGATTCTGTCTGACATTTCCTTGATGTTCTTCATCTTGGATTGTTCCTCCTTTCTCTGCAGGATCCACCTTGGATGCCTATCACAGAATTCCTTCACCGTGTAGACATAGCTGAGGGTGTCTGAGATGTATTGGCCCAATAACTCTCTCATTTCCTCTGAGAAATAAGAAGATGCAGTTTTGGAAGGCTTTCTGTCTCAAAGTACTTTACAGGTTCTCTATTGAAGTACAGTAAAACTACTTTACTAATCACCTACTACACAGATCTGGTCCCAGAATATCAATGATCAACTAATATATACCTTAATGCACTGAATCTTGCAGATGGATTTCAGTCAACTTAGGCTAACCATTTAAAATGAAACAATATAAATGAGTCTGAGATGTGTTCCACCTTCATTCCTTTTTATATCCCTCAAGCCAATGTYTCTTACTACCAAGACTTTGTGATCTTCAGCCATTTTGATTTTGCTCCCTGCTAAGGGCTAAGGCACTGTGGCTCGGGTCAAATCTCAGCCAATAGGGATGCTGTTGAGATCAGGGGGCGAGGTGCTCAGATGCTCATAGCTACCACAAGCAATAGTAATTGTGTTATCATTGTTATTATGTTAATACAAATATTTCTAGCAGTTTTAGTTAAAGCTAGAATCCTTAGTTGCTACATACATTTTTGGACTTCTAAATTAATGATATATACCCATTGATTCTTCAAGAATACAACTTATACACTGATTATACTAAACATTAAGAACACCTGCTCTTTCCATGACATCGCCTGAACAGGTGAATCAAGGTGAAAGCTATGATCCCTTATTGATAAAGGGGAGGAGACAGGTTAAAGAAGGATTTTTAAGCCTTGAGACAATTGAGATATGGATTGTGTATGTGTGCCATTCAGARAGTGAAAGGGTAAGACAAAAAAATGTAAGTGCATTTGAACTGGGTATGGTAATAGTTGCTAGGCGCACCGTTTTGTGTCAAGAACTRCAACACTGATCGTTTTTTCACGGTCAACAGCTTCCCATGTATATCAAGAATGGTCCACCACTGAAAGGACATCCAGCCAACTTGACACAACTGTGGGAAGCATTGGAGTCAACTCAGTACTAGGTGTTTCTAATGTTTGGTATACTCAGTGTATATGCCTGATGAGCTTTGATTAACTGTTGTACCCCACCATAACCCCAAATATCAGCTTGGTTTATGCCAATGTTTATAAACAACATAAATGTAAACAAACACTGTACAGCCTCAAAACATGGTTATAACTATTATTTTGATATCATGGATGGTCAGTCCTTGCATCCATAGCTCTATGAATTTGAGTGGTAACATTTCTCCAGGCCCAACCCAAAACATAGGCGAGGCAACCGCTTTGTTATTGTTACAATTAAGGATTCTAGCTTCAAATCATGACAGCCAACATTGTTCAGATAAATTCAAAGTCTCCTATGCAGGTCTCAGCTCAGGTGTCAAATAATGACATTGTATATTATAAAATGTAGATTTTTAAGGAACATTCTGATCTACAGTTTATTGTATGGAGGTTGATTTACATCATGATCTGGGTAATTGTTCAATGTGCTGCAGACCCAGATTAAGTATATTCATTTACTAATAAAGCACTTTCAAATGAGATCTGCCTTGACAATGCTTTTTAGTCCAGGAGTAGGTTTGTCCCATAATTCACTGCACTTGCRCTATAACTTTAACTCTAAAACCCATCAAAAAGTTGGCAACTCCTGGGTTAAAAAAACACTTCTGAAAATCGCACCATATTTAAAATGACTGTAGATTTTGCACATGGGCGCTTGAAAGTTTATCTGCTAAGTCATATCAGGTGTAATTCCAGCTATTTTATTTTAGCATTTTCAAAATAGAAAGATGTCGATCAAAATAGTTGTAGGGCTATAGTAGTCCACTTACTGTAAACGGTGAGGGTATCACTGTTTCTGAACTTAATCTCTGGTTAAAAATAGCTGCTGGCAAGTGTTTGGTCCTGGGTGGGAGGCAATCTTGAGAACCCTAAAAAGGTCTCATAAGCTTAACAGTGTTAATATCACACAGGAAATAAATCACGTCAAATTCAACTACTGTTGCAGATAATGACAGTTAAGGGTGTCAGTTTGTAGAGAGAAAATCATTATTAGGAAATTGGTCAAACTAAGTGAAGTGGGAGTGAGYAAATCTTAGTGGGAGTGAGCAAATCACCTTCAAGAGACCTCTCCATTCCACTTTTAAATTCGGTAGTCTTCTCGAAAACAAAAAATAGGCTAAAACACATTTTTATATGCCCATTACATTATTGACAAAATAAAAAATCACGAATCTTTTGCTAGGAAAAACAGTCTATCCAACAAATAACCTGTTGAAAAATCCTACAATAATATCGACGAAACTGAAGCAAATATTTGTGTTAAATATTTGACAATTTCAACAGCCACCTGCCCACGTCAACTTTGACTGAAAGTGTTGAATGGGTCAGAAAATGTTGGTAAACGCTATATATAGTCATAAGTGCATCCATACATGGGGTGGTCGTGGAAAGCCATTCCTTGAGTGAGAGTGTAATATTTTTGTTACCATCAGCAAGTGCTTCCCAAGCGGCATCAGGCTCGTCTGCTACCGCTTTGCGCTGTTTTAATCTCAAGGGGTGAGTCGCGTTTCTTTATGTTATTTTTTCATAATTACATTGAGCGGGTCGATATAAATCCGACATTTTTATTTCAGGGGTACCTTATATTTCCAGTACATTGACGTTGATAATGGTCATATATGGGGTCATACATTTAAGCTAAGTGAAAGAGTGACAGATGTACATGTCTGGAGTTGTTTTGGGGATTGATAATTTGTCTCCAGTGAGGGATAAAGGGTTGTGTTGGAATTTATCTGTAGGCTGTTATACTTTCACTGTGCACTAATTGCATGCCTTTGAATGAAGAGGTCGCTGAACCTATTTTCTTGGGTGCGTAATTTTGGTTCATAGTAGATGATGTAGGCTACCTAACTAATGATTGTGCATACCTAAGACACATCCTGGAAATCTGGATAGAGTACTGTATAGGGAGGGTACATAAAAAGTTGAGTATTGAATTTATTTAGGGGCAGTTGAATAATTAATTTATTGATTGATCAGGATGCTTATGTTAGGCMAATTTATTTTCCAATTAGTATTGTCATACATTCAGCCAAAGGTGCAGACTACAAATTTTCTTCTGTAGCTTTTGACTATATTTCTCCAGTGCATTAGCCTTCAGACTTCTTTCAGCTATTCATAGATGAGCTGTGCTCCCTGTAAGGTGAAACATTTGAGGGGCTGACCCCTGCTGATATGGTGGTATGTGGAGGCAACATTCATGGCCCCTCTTAAACCATAAAGTTATGCCTGAACATGTCATTTGTGGGATACATATTATAGAACTAGTATGCAAGGCAGAAAATGTGAAAGATATATTCTCTAGCAAAGTATTTGGAGTTTATTGGAGAAATAATAACCATTGCATATCAGTCCTTTGACAGCCATTTTGTGAGGCCTTCAAAGAAAGCCTGTGTGCCTATAAGTATGCCCACTGCAGTTAGGCTATGTTGTCATTAATTATGTGAAAAGTTGATAATAAAAGGGAATATTCATGTCCTGAATTGCCTTCTACATGGATAGGACCAAGGCTTTGCAGATTCTCATCAACTGGAGACAGTTGACAACTATAGTTGACAATAGCAGTGTGAAAGCGCTCAATGGGAAGTCATTATTGTGTYTGATAATGCTAAAACATTGATGTTAATGTTGAATACCTCATTAACACAGCAAACAATACCCAATGTTCAGTTGCATGTGAAGTAAAAGTAAACAAATCCGTTTCCCTCCTCCCCCTCCTACCTGGTATTGTGACCAGGTTTCTATTGAAGTGTTCCAGCCATGGCTACCAAGGTCATGCATTTTAATCAGAAGAAGCATGTGAGCCACGTCAGCCATCACACTACTAAGCATGTTGTCAAGGAGCACTCTTCAAGGTAGGGGATTAGTGTTATTGCTCACATGCAGCACTATAGAAAGCAGTTTTTTTGG
The DNA here is from genome assembly GCF_002910315.2 of Salvelinus sp. IW2-2015. Classification (NCBI taxonomy): domain Eukaryota; kingdom Metazoa; phylum Chordata; class Actinopteri; order Salmoniformes; family Salmonidae; genus Salvelinus; species Salvelinus sp. IW2-2015. The sequence goes on from NW_019942505.1 coordinate 740,560, forward strand.
CAATACAGTAGCTGGAGCACAATAGTGTGGATGTACATAGTGCTGGTGTAGAGGGAATTGGAGTGGACAAGAGATGGTCTCCAGCATCAAATGTCCACCACCCCATGCTGATGCTTTGCGGCTTGCGACAATGGATGTTTCCTTGTTTTAGGGTCGTAGGGTCATAGCAGGCCACTAGATGTTGCTTTAGCGCTCCTTAGTAGCACTGCATCCTAAACCTCAGACCACCACAACCCTTTGGTGGTTGCGCCATCCGCTGTGCTTCAAACTGCAATTCCAAGGATATAGGAGTCTGTGGTGTGCTAAAGTGGGGGCGGGCAAATGGAACTGTACCCAATGAAGCCTCAAACTGCAAGCAGAAGCCAAAGTGTTGGGACCTATGGACCGGGTCATAGCAGGTCGTGACGTTGATGTTGTTATGCAACCCATGTCTAGTGTGCATGCCACTGCTTCACTGTGCCTGAAACATATGCTGAACYCTGTTCTAGAACCCAACCCATCAAGAAAAAACTATCCAGKTWCTGGACTCTTTACTAGTTATATTTGMTAAGAAATTAWAGGGCAATTCTGTAACTTTTCAACCTCCTATTCATCATATCCAGCACCAAACCAGTGTCCATATATGTGAAAACAGCACGTTTCTATGATCYGYGGTTAAAAAGACAAGAAGAAMGGTACAAAAAMCAATGGTTCTCTGTGACATCACATGGTAGGATTCAAAGTAAAAAACTGTGATTTTCTAAACCTGCAACGAGTTTCTAGCCCAAGGGAGAGTATTTTCTTGTTCCTCACGTCACCACGAGTATCATGTATCATAGTGTTTTAAAATCCCTGTTTTTAAAATGTTTAACTTTGATGATATCATCGGATAGACATTTTTTTCTTAATATTTTTTTTCTACAAAACGTAGAAATGCGCCATTTTCACATATGTTAAAACTGGTATTGTGCTGGAGATATTGAAAATGAGGTTGAAAAGTGAACTTTTGTCCAATACCAATGACCTCACTATCTAGGTGAAAACCACTAAATTAATTGCTTTATTAGCTTTTATGTCCCTTTTTGKTTTTTGATATGAAATATATTCCGCAATTGTTTTTACATTTTAAAACCACAGTACCACCACAACAGTGCTGGCACTAAGTGTTTGTTTATCTTCCTGTCTACCTGTTCTAATGACTCTAATGACTGCTCTCTCTCCACAGGAAATCAAGCTCCAAGTCAGTGAACCAGGTGCAGCACACCCACGCCACAGAGGCTATGGCTGAACCAGCCTATACAGTGCCKGCGTTCAGGCAGAGGTGGGTCCAATAGGACAGTGTCTCCCAGCTACATTGGCCCAGTACAGAAACAACCCCTAGCYCTTACCCCYAGACWCTTGTGTAGATCTGAAAGGATTAGATAGGTGTAAGCAATTTGGCAAAATCTACACCCAACTAAGATGGAACTACTACCATACCTATTAAATTCTTTCAGGTTTACGTAAAGTGCATAGGGGAAGGGGCTAGGGGTTGTTTCTGGACAGGGCCGATATGTCATGCTGTTTTARGTGTAAGGTAATATGAACCACAGTCAGAGCTGACTGCAGGCAAAAACTACCAGGAGCTACCATTGTGACTGAAAAACACAGCAAATATACCAAATTGTGTCCTGGTGCATGTGTTGTGTTTCATTATACAGCAGGGATCATCAACTAGATTCAGCTGCGGGACGATTTTTATACAATGAAGAAAAAAACAATGAAATAAAACAAGCCCCCAGTTGTGGAACCCTGTTATACAGGATGTGTTGGTTAGATGTTAATAACGGACCTATCTGACCTAACACTGGACAATATGTTGAAGTGTTCATCTGTATATTGTATATTCATGTATATTGTACCGGTAAATCAATTCTTGATTTCTCCTTCTTGATTTGTAGGAGCGCCGATGAGATAGAGGAGTACCAGCGAGTGTCTAGTCATGTTGGGAAAGGACTTGCTTCAATTCAGAAGGAGCTCCACAGGATGAGAGTGGCCACAAAGACCCAAGTGGAGAATATTGCGATTAAGAGAGAGGTAATACACTGGATTGTGGAAGGATCATGTTATATACAGTGCTGCTGACAAAGGGTCATATATCAGATACCCTGTGGTTTGCAAATACCACAGTTAACAGATATGTAATATTTGATAGCTTTTTGCCTATAGTTTCTATTATCCTATTTCTAACTGTACTAACCTTATCACTGCTGGAGGAAAGGTTCCCCCTCATTTGCTAATGCAACCTATACTGTCTCTCCTCAGGTGCAGGAGATGATGCACAAGAAGATGACGTTGAGTACAGAGACGGACAAGGCACCTGACTTCATGATGGCTCTGAGGCCCCACACCGTCTGGGAGAAGACTCCTGTCAAGCTGTTCTGCACCGTAGGCGGTCACCCCAGGCCTATTGTCAAATGGTTAGAAGTGCTCGCCTCTTATTGAACCACTGTTGTACTTCATTATGTATCAGTTTCCATATTGTGTATGCATCTAGTAACTACTATGATTAGCCATCTAGTCTTTGAGATGTGACATGTTTTACCAACAGCTTAGCAACTGCTTAATTTATAGACGGACAGTTTAGCAGCATTTACCGACGATGGATTAGAATGCACTTTTAATGAGCATTTACCTGCAGTTGTGGTTGTAAACTGGTTATAATTACATTTCAACCAGATTTTCCTCTGGGACAGTACTTGGCTGGCCTTCATTATGGTGTCTATTAGAGCTTTTTAGTGAGGTTTCCTCACTTTATGGCTCATTAGCACCATGTTAATAATCACATTAGCACCAATTACACCGTCCAACAGCCAGCACCTTGGTCTTGTCTAATGCTATAAATGTCTCTGCACATTTAACTTTTTATTGGAGGGACTTCACAGATATTTCGGCTATATTTTGTTTATTTTTACTGTCAACGGCCTCCCGAGTGGCGCAGTGGTCTAAGCTGTGCCATTAGAGATTCTGGGTTTGAGTCCAGGCTCTGTCGCAGCCAGCCGCGACCGGGAGACCCATGTGCCGGCGCACAATTGGCCCAGCGTCGTCCAGGTTAGGGGAGGGTTTGGCCACCAGGGATGTCCTTGTCCCATCGTGCATTAGTGACTCCTGTGGCGGGCCGGGGGCAGTGCACGCTGACACGGTCACCAGGTGTACGGTGTTTCTCCGACACATTGGTGCGGCTGGCTTCCGAGTTAAGTGGGCATTGTGTCAAGAAGCAGTGCAGCTTGGTTGGGTTGTGTTTCGGAGGACGCACGGCTCTCGACCTTCGCCTCTCCCGAGTCCGTACGGGAGTTGCAGCGATGAGAGAAGACTGTAACTACCAATTGGATACCACGAAATCGGGGAGAAAAATAAATAAAAATGTTTCCTGTCTACACGGTCTCATTAGAAATGTTAAAAATAGTGATGTTTAACCATTGAAGTAAAGTCAAATATGCGACCATATTAGTTATGTCAATATTATGCCATATTAGTTATATGTCACATAGCAGACGTATTACAAACACGTCAGTACAGAGAATTCCATCAATACTGAGGTGTAAAAGAACCCACTTACTAACTTGATGCCTTGTATTTTCAGGTATAAGGGAGGAAAACCTGTTGACCCACTGAGTGCACCAGGAAAGTACAAGATTGAGAGCAAGTATGGAGTACACAGTCTGATTATTAGCAGGTACTGTACCTCACTCTAATTCACTGTCTCTTTTCATGTTAATTGGTTTAATTTGACCAAGGTCAAGTTCGGGTTCATTTCAACTTGATTACGGACACTAACCAAAATTCAATTCACATACTGTAGTATTTGAAATCATTATTACACACATTAAATTGTGTTTCATTTCTTGAACTTACTGACGTCAAATGAAATTGTCACTTGCCTTGTTCTACTCTATGAAAAGGTGTTGTTTTTCCACTTGTTGTCAGGCAGTACCCATTGTCCCCCTTTGGTTGTTCCCTGTTGCCAGTGGAAGTGAATGGCAACCCAGGGAACCTGAAGGGTAGAGGGGGTTGTTGCATTTCCTATTTAGTCTAAAGCCAGCTCCGCCTCTAAAGACAGCCTGCGTTTCGCTGGCCCGCCCGGCCCTCGTCTTCAAGACGCCTCAGCTGTTCACACCGAAGTGCTGACCTCCGTGTCCATTCGCATCCATTCATTCCTCCTCCCCCTCTCTCTCGCTCTCTGCACTGAAGCTTCTCCTACGTCGTCATTACGCGTTACTGGGGAGTCCAAAAAGGAACCGTAGTTTTAAGTTAGCCCTTCCCCCCTCCTCCGCCCCAACACGCTCTCTTTCATACCCCTTCTTTTCCCTCTCTTAATCCAGTAGTTGTCTTTGATAATATTTGACAGAGAAGACGAGAAACAGTGGGATATAAAATGGCCGAGATCCATATTCACCCCACTGAGGGAAAAGTGAAAACGGACTGTTTAAATAGTACTCCAGAGGGAAGGTCCACATTCTCCTCTTCTATTCTCACCCTCGCGTTTCTCTTGGATGTCTTCCTCACGATGTGCCGCCTTTCTTAAACGCCTATCTGCCATTGCTTCAGTAACGTCCACCTTCTGATTCGACGGCGCTCGCCCTTCAAAGCCATTGAGATCAACTTTCCAAAATGCAATGCTCCTCACTTCATGCTCGTCAAACATTTGACTGGGATAAACGTCGTCTTTAAAAGCATGAAGTGCAAGGGAGAGAGATGTTAAGAACTAAATACATTTGCTTGGATGTTACACAGTCCTAAGTCATTAACACAATGCCAATAACACCCTATGACAATTAACAGTTGTTAACCAATCAGCATTCAGGATTAGACCACCTGTTGGTATAAACAGTGATAATGAACAACACAATACAACATGCTACCATTATTTGAACCCAATGAAATCTATAAATACTAATATCTGATTCCTTCATTTAGGTGTGTGGTGAGTGATACTGCTGAGTGACAGCGCCGTGCTCAACGAACTCCATGGCGCTCAACTACACAGCAAGGCCTTCTGTTCACTGTCAAGAGTGAGTCTCTCTCTCTCTCTCTCTCTCTCTCTCTCTCTCTCTCTTTGAAGTATTTGCACTGAAGGATTTGAACTGCTATAAAAAAGTTCCCTCAAATGTCACTCTCCAACGCAACAAACACCCATAGCATATGAATCTGAATGAAGGTTTTCATTTTTGAAAAGAATGTTCCTTCTTCCCTTTCTAAAAATGATTTGTATTCCTCATAGGACCAGCAGGAGGAGCCTATGGGTCCTGCCAGCTTTCTGGTCAAGGTGAGAGGAAAGAGTGGATTGAGGAGGAGGGTGGGTGGTGAACCAGCCCAGTGCTGCTGGAGTGGTGCCCAGACATGGCAGGCTTTGCTTGAGATCAGAGGCCACAAATAACAGTCTCTATCTAAGTGGCCTGATAAGCACTGGAAACTATTGTGAGCGTGACTTTGTGTTGTTCTGGCCCTGAGACAGTCAGCGAATKAAAACAAGGGGTTACTTATATTCAACACACACTGAAGGACCTTACAATGTCACAATAGAACAAACATTTACTAACACATCAACCATGATAATATTGGATTGTGCTAATATGGTTTGTTTACATATCACACTGACATTTCTTCATCCACAGATACATAATATCTGTATGTATTATATACTGATATCGGTATATGTTGTTTAAGTGTTTGGTTAACACAGATCATAGTAAGTACTATAGGGCATTATTGGTATACTTGAGATTTACTAGTACATTAGCATGTGTTGTCCTTGTCTTCTCCTCAGTGCCCCACCTGACTGTGATCCACCACAGTAAGCTGGAGATCACCATGCTGGATAGGTTTGGAGTGTCGTTCGGAACAGAGGGAGGTTCCATTAGTCTGGTGTGTACCATGGTGGTGGTCCCTGATCTGCCCAACGTACCACCACTGGCCCAGTGGTACAGAGACGGTGAGCGAGTGAACATTACTCAATGATACATCATCACAATACAGCACAACACAGGAGAGCCATACAGTACACTGTGTAAAAAGCACATCTTAATTCACAGCACATGTCCGTACAGCACAACCCAGCATATTACAGTATGACATAGAATGAAGGAACAGTTTTTGAAAACATTCTACAGATGCTATCCATGTTCTTACGGTCAACTCTCAACAACCACGAAGTACTAGATAAAGTGTTGTTATTCCGTCTCTGTTGTTGATCAGATAAACTGCTGAAGGCAGGGAAGTTGGCTGAGATTAATGTTGGTGGGGGCGCTGCCACTTTGACTTTGCCCCACCTGGCAAAGGATGATGAAGGTCTGTACACCCTCCGCATGTGGACGAAGGACGGCACCACCGAGCACAGCGCCTACCTCTTTGTGAAAGGTAAAGTCATATGGTCTTCTAATAATTAAGTGATAATATTATAATTTGACAATAAAGTAGCATACACTCTTAGAAAAAAATATGCTATCTAGAGCCTTAAAGGGTTCTTCGGCTGTCTCCATAGGAGAACCCTTTGAAGAGTCCTTTTTGGTTGCAGATAGAACCATTTTGGTTGCAGGTAGAACCCTTTTGGGTTCCATGTAGAGCCCTTTGTACAGAAGGTTCTACATGAAACCCAAAACGAAAATGGTTCTACCTGGAACAAAAAAACGGTTCTCGTATGGGGAAGAACCCTTTTGGAACCCTTTTTTCTAAGAGTGTAGAACATATTTATATTTGAGAAATATAATTTAATGTTATACATTAGAAAGGAAAGGATGTTTACTAGAATGCTATACATTAGAAACAATACCAGGTTTGAGGTTTATTGTTAAGAAACATTTAGTGATAAATGACAGTTCCTAGGGGCCCTTTAAACTTCAGGCCTGACTCAACACAAAGATATGCTCTAGGCATTTTACATACTGTATTCAGTTTGTAATCCCATACATATTTGCATGTGTTAACCCAAGTGACTTATACAGTATTGCTACTTTGTCTCCTTATTCTCTACATTCCCACCTCCTTATTCTCTTCCTTATTCCCCAGATGCTGCTCCCTCTGTGGTCGGAGCACCCGGTGCACCAATCAGCGTCAAGGCATTTGACATCAACTCAGACTACGTCCTGGTTGCCTGGAAACCCCCCAACACCACCCATGAGGCTGCCATCACCGGATACTTTGTGGACAAGTCAGTTTTAGTCATTTAGGACCTTACGTTAGACTCTCCCATCCAGAATCTCCAACAATAGTCAATAAAAGCAGATTTGATTGTAGTTGTTAGAAGATGTAGAAGACATAAAGGATGGCCATTGAGAGTGTAAGACAGTGGAATGATTGTGAGAAACTTCACGGTCACATGATGTTTCAGACCTAATCTGGTAGAGCAATTGATTTTGTGAAGCTACCGGATCTTACAGAGCCAAACAAAGACAAAGAATTAGATTAGTAGATAAATGACTGATGAATTACAAACATCTGCAGTATCATTGTTGACGTCCATTCAGACCAGCACTTTCACATATCAATGCATTCAATGGTTTATGATGTAATTCCTTCTCCTCCTGTACAGACGTGAGTCTGGTAGTGCTACCTGGTCCCAGTGTAACGACGCCCCAGTGCAGATCTGTAAGTACCCCGTGCACGGCCTGARCGTGGGTCACGCCTACCACTTCCGGGTCAGGGCTGTYAACAGTGCCGGGATCAGCAGACCATCCCGCGAGTCTGACAAGGTGACTGCCCTGGACCCAGCTGAGCGAGAGAGACTGCAAGGTACATAACCACACACACACTCATGATGTCTACTTGAGTGCATACTCAAAGGACATTTTTGTATTTATATTTTTKGGTGAAATATCAGCCAGCAGATTGTGTCGTACATTACTTTTCAGTTTTTTCCTCTTTTGTAACAGTGATTAAACTGGATGGGAAACATGAAGTAGTGATTAAAGATGATGACCTGGAAGGTAGAGTATGCCAACAATAGTAACGGTCCAAAATATTGTGTGTCCTCTCATCTATTAAACAAAAACACTGGATAACAAATTAACCTTCCACACAGCATTAAAATCAACATATCCACAACATTTCCAGAACTGACCAATATCCATCAAAGCAAATACCTGTTGAATATATTGTATTGGCAAAAGCYCTTACAATATACAATACTATACACATGAATATATGGACACATAAATACTTGTGTTCTCAGTACCTTAAAGGAGAAGTTGAAGGATTTCTCCCCTTATTGTCTCATCATTATTAATCAATAAACCCTCGCGCTTCCTGCTCACCTCCTGCTTTTAGATTGGACTTTGGTATTGCCATAGTAACAACTCTAATGATAGTAGTCATATTAATATSAAAACTTCATAATAAGAATGAATAAAAACTTTTCTAAGAAACTTAATTGACAACACTGGACTAACGGTAAGATGAACACCATAATAAATAAGAAACTAACAAGCCAGCTCTTTGAACTTAAATTTAACATGGGTAGATTACATTTACAGTTGAAGTCGGAAGTTTAAATACACCTTAGCCAAATACATTTAAACTCAGTTTTTCACAATTCCTGACATTTAATCCTAGTAAAAATTCCCTGTCTTAGGTCAGTTAGGATAACMGCTTTATTTTAAGAATGTGAAATGTCAGAATAATAGTAGAGAGAATGATTTATTTCAGCTTTTATTTCTTTCATCACATTCCCAGTGGGCCAGAAGTTTACTTACACTCAATCAGTATTTGGTAGCATTGTCTTTAAATTGTTTAACTTGGGTCAAACGTTTCAGGTAGCCTTCCACAAGCTTCCCACAATAAGTTGGGTGAATTTTAGCCCATTCCTCCTGACAGAGCTGGTGTAACTGAGTCAGGTTTGTAGGCCTCCTTGCTCGCATATTTTCAGTTCTGCCCACAAATTTTCTGGGCTTTGTGATGGCCACGCTAATACCTTGACTTTGTTGTCCTTAAGCCATTTTGCCACAACTTCAGAAGAATGCTTTGGGTCATTGTCCATTTGGAAGACCCATTTGCGACCAAGCTTTAACTTCCTGACTGATGTCTTGAAATGTTGCTTCAATATATCCACATCATTTTCCCTCCTCATGATGCCATCTATTTTGTGAAGTGCAACTGTCCCTCCTGCAGCAAAGCACCCCCACAACATGATGCTGCCACCCCTGTGCTTAACGGTTGGGATGGTGTTCTTTGGCTTGCAAGCCTCCCCCTTTTTCCTCCTAACATAAAGATGGTCATTATGGCCAAACAGTTCTATTTTTGTTTCATCAGACCAGGGGACATTTCTCCAAAAAGTACGATCTTTGTCCCCATGTGCAGTTGCAAACCGTAGTCTGGCCTTTTTATGGCTGTTTTGGAGCAGTGGCTTCTTCCTTACTGAGCGGCCTTTCAGGTTATGTCGATATAGATACTTTTGTACCTGTTTCCTCCAGCATCTTCACAAGGTCCTTTGCTGTTGTTCTGGGATTAATTTGCACTTTTCGCACCAAAGTACGTTCATCTCTAGGAGACAGAACGCATCTCCTTCCTGAGCGGTATGACGGCTGCGTGGTGTTTATACTTGCGTACTATTGTTTGTACAGATGAACGTGGTACCTTCAGGCATTTGGAAATTGCTCCCAAGGATGGAGGTCTACAATTTTTTTCTGAGGTCTTGGCTGATTTCTTTTGATTTTCCCATGAGGTCAAGCAAAGATGCAGTGAGTTGGAAGGTAGGCCTTGAAGTACATCCACAGGTACACCTCCAATTGACTCAAATTATGACAATTCGCCTATCAGAAGCTTCTAAAGCCATGACATAATTTTCTGGAATTTTCCAAGCTGTTTAAAGGCACAGTCAACTTAGTGTATGTAAACTTCTGACCCACTGGAATTGTGATACAGTGAATTATAAGTTAAATAATCTTTCTGTAAACAATTGTTGGAAAAATGACTTGTGTCATGCACAAAGTAGATGTCCTAACCGACTTGCCAAARCTATAGTTTGTTAACAGGAAATTTGTGGAGTGGTTGAAAATGAGTTTTAATGACTCCAACCTAAGTGTATGTAAACTTCTGACTTCAACTGTATTTTCCTTATAACTTATATCCTTAATTTTTCATATCCAAAAGTCATCCTTTATCTTAACCCATTATCTACCTCTTGATGCTAATATTGTAACTAAAGCGATCTAAACTAACCCCTAATGTAATTCCATAATAATTAATACTAAATGAACCTCAAATGTACTTTAAAGTTGATGTAATTATTATTGATCAAATAATAAGTGTTATGAAGTATTGTTCAATGCCATTCAATCCCAATATAGGTTACGTTACATTGCCGGGGGAGCCTACAGATATGCATGCCTCAGAGATATTCAAATCATATATCGTGCTGAGCTGGAAACCCCCCAGCCCTCGTGGACGGGCACCACTGTGGTACATCATTGAGAAGGTGTGTGGCTGCTCCTTTCCCCTTCCCATCTATGTAGATTTCTCAGTACACGAACTGTAATAGATTAGACAGTCCATTAATCTTTTCACAACTTTCAATCTGTCTAAAGTGCAGAAATATTTTAGCAAAATGGCAGAAATAACAGCTGGCAGGTATGTTGCTAAAGGCATTTTACTAATGAGATTAGTGATTCAATGACGTTGTAGAAGGCTTTACCTTTCATTTGCCCTCCCGTCCCAAATATCCACTAGTCCATGTCAGGCACTGGGGCTTGGCAGAGGATCAACACAGCAGTGAAACTGCAGTCCCCTCGCTACCCCGTTTTCGATTTGGAAGCCGGGAAAAAGTACCAGTTCCGTGTGTATTCTGAGAACTTGTACGGGGCCAGCGAGGCCTCTAAGCCTACAGATCCCATCGAAAAGGTGGATGAGCATGGTAAGAGTGGGGTTTAGCACACACATACACACACACACACACACACACACACACACACACACAGACGGGTACACACACACAGACAGGTACACACATACACACACAAAATGTATGATACATGCATTTACAAACAGCGACAGTCAAGGAGTCCTTCCAATTCTAMTTTGATAAATGAGACTCTGTTTAACATATGTTTCAGGTAGTGAGCGGCCTGTTGGTATGTACAATATAAAGCCCAACATTTATCTCTTATTTTAAACGCACTGAGATTTATGTCATGTGACTATCACATTCCTGTAATGTCACAATCACAAATCGGTCTTTCACCCCATTAGTATTTTGGAGAAACTAACTACCAATGATGGGCATGATGAAGTCACATCAAATCCTACAGTATCCTCACCCTAACATCACAATCCCAAAATACGTTTCTTCCCCACAATATTCATGATTGATAATAGTACACTCTTGTCTGACACGAACTCCCTAAATGAAAGATGCATGACATCATGTATCATCATAACTGAAAAGAATGCCTCTGTCATCCCTTGCCGAAGGTATGTTTTGTGGAATATAGTCCACAGGTTTACAGAATGGTTATTGTGTTCATTGTTCTTTATATTTCTGTATCTCCTCATAACATTGTACCAAGATATCGCGTCACATCGGGTATGTTTTGCATTATGAGAAATGCCAAATTTATCCCATCTTGAATGAAGGTGTTTATAAATGATGACGATCATTTATTTGAAGATTAAATTGAAGATGTGTGTATTTCTAACTCCTAAGCTCGTATACTCTGTTACTGTGTAGTAATGATACATCAATTCAATATATCCAGTCCCCAACATGCATGTGTTTTGCCTGTGTAGGTGTTCCCTCCGCTCCTGGTCAGGTGGTTGCCACCAGGAACACCAAGTCCTCYGTGTTTGTGCAGTGGGACCCCCCCAAACACCCCAACCACCTCATGGGGTACTACATAGATGCCTCTTTGGTGGGATCAAAGACCTGGGCCCCATGCAACCATAAGCCCTACAAGCACACCAGGTAGCCATTTAAACATATATGTTTGTCTACTAGTTATCTATTCAAACTACTGCAGTGATTTAATATCAGATATGTTATTAAAGGAGACGGGACAGTGAATGTAGTGTGACAGCCCTCTGGCTTGAGAATAATCCAGAAAAAAAATCTTTGCAAACGAGACACTGATTTGGAAAAATCCTGTCACCTACAGTGCCTTCGGAAAGTATTCAGACCCCTTGACTTTTTCCACATTTTGTTACATTACAGCCTTATTCTAAAATGTATTCAATAAAAACAAATCCTCAGCAATCTGCACACAATACCCCATAATGACAAAGCAAAAACAGGTTTTTAGACATTTTTGCAAATGCATTAACAATATAGAAACACATCTTATTTACATAAGTACTCAGACCCTTTGCTATGAGACTGGAAATTGAGCTCAGGTGCATCCTGTTTCCAATGATCATCCTTGAGATGTTTCTACAACTTGATTGGCGTTCACCTGTGGTAAATTCAATTGGGGCAACTGTCTATAAAAGGTCCCACAGTTGACAGTGCATGTCACCGCAAAAAACAAGCCATGAGGTTGAAGGATTGTCCGTAGAGCTCCGAGATAGGATTGTGTCGAGGCACAGATCTGGGGAACGGTACCAAAAATTATCTGCAGCATTGAAGGTCCCCAAGAATACAGTGCCCTCCATCATTCTTAWATGGAAGAAGTTTGGAGCCACCAAGACTCTTCCTAAAGCTGGCTGCCCGGCCAAACTGAGCAATCGGTGGAGAAGGGCCTTGGTCAGGGAGGTGACCAAGAACCAGATGGTCACTCTGACAGACCTCTAGAGTTCCTCTGTGGATATGGGAGAACCTTCCAGAAGGACAACCATCTCTGCAGCACTCCACCAATCAGGCCTTTATGGTAGAGTGGCCAAACAGAAGCCACTCCTCAGTAAAAGGCACATGACAGCCCACTTGGAGTTTGCCAAAAGGCACCTAAATACTCTCAGACCATTCTCTGGTTGGATGAAACCAAGATTGAACACTTTGGCCTGAATGCCAAGCGTCACGTCTGGAGGAAACCTGGCACCATCCCTACAGTGAAGCATGGTGGTGGCAGCATCATGCTGTGGGAATGTTTTTCAGTGGCAGGGACTGGGAGACTAGTCAGGATCGACGGAAAGATGAACGGAGCAAAGTACAGAGAGATCCTAGATGAAAACCTGCTCCAGAGCGCTCAGGACCTCAGACTGGGGCGAAGGTTCACCTTCCAACAGGACAACGACCCTAAGCACACAGCCAAGACAATGCAGGAGTGGCTTCGGGACAAGTCTCTGAATGTCCTTGAGTGTCCCAGCCAGAGCCCGGACTTGAACCCAATCAAACATGTGCAGCGACACTCCCCATCCAACCTGACAGAGCTTTGGGGGATCTGCAGAGAAGAATGTGATAAACTCCCCAAGTACAGGTGTGCCAAGCTTGTAGCGTCATACCCAAGAAGACTCAAGACTGTAATCGCTGCCAAAGGTGCTTCAACAAGGTACTGGGKAAAGGGTCTGAATACTTATGCAAATGTAATATTTCAGTTTTGTACTTTTTATATATTTGCAAAATTCTAAAAACCTGTTTTTGCTTTGTCATTATGGGGTAGATTGATAAGGGGGGGGGGAGGAATTCATCAATTTTAGAATAAGATTGTAACGTAGATGATCATGTTAAATTTCACTGTTTTAGGTTTGTGGTCCATGGACTGACCCCGGGGGAGACCTATGTGTTCCGTGTCCAGGCTGTCAACATCTATGGCCTCAGTGATGAGTCCCAGGAGTCTTCTCCTATTGCTGTGGAGCCCGCCCTCAGTGAGTATCAATAGAATGTTGCCATATAAGAAATGCAGGATTGCAATCAATTAATATGATTGTATTTATAAAACCCTTTATACACCAACAGTGTAAAGTGCTTTACAGTAACCTTAACTAGACCCCCAAAGAGCAAGCAGTATTGCCTTACTATCAATACTTAACTTTGACTATTTTCCTTTGTCCAATGCTAAATATGAATGATTTTATTGTTTCATCTAGAGAGGGGAGTGGAGTATGGTATGTATTAAGTTGTTCTGTTATCTAGGGGTGTTTTAATGCACAGTTTTGCTCCTGAACAGGTTCACCACCAGACTTATTCACTGTCCCTTCCCCCAACTTTTGCTGTATCTGTGCTCTGAAMTCTTGTTAGAGKATCACAGTATTATCGTGTGCTTCCTTTCAAATAACCCACCATATTGTACATACAGTTTAACCACTATCACTGTATAACAAAAAAAACTCATGCAACTGTATGACAAATCCCATATAAACAAATGTCAGTTTGAAATGAAAAATTTGTCAATTTTACACGATGGAAAGGTATTCTGAATTTACCTGTGTGCCACAGCGACGCCCAGTGCACCTCATGGCATCACCATGCTGAGCTGTGACGGAGCCTCTATGATCATTGCCTGGAACAGTCCCAAGCACTGCGGTGGCTCCAAGATCAACGCCTACTACGTCGACAAGCGTGATGCAGACAGCCTGGCCTGGAAGGAGGTCAACTCTGCCCCTACCAAGACCAGGACCTACACGGTACGTCACGTAGTGTCAGAAGTGGCATCTGGTTAGGATAAATAGGTTTGGTTCTTCATACATAATGGTTTAATAACTGCAGTGTTGATAGTGTGAACAGTATGTACTCTTCCCTCTGCATCTAAATAATAGATTAKATCTATAATACAACTTTGCCATTCAAAATCAATAGCAAATATGTAGCTACTTTTAGCAACACTGTTGAAAATACTGGATATATTTGTGTCCCTGTSTCATTATTGTCCCCTTCTCTTCAGGTTGATGGGCTGACGGAGGGAACCTTCTATGAGTTTAAGGTCCAGGCTGGGAACCTGGCAGGTGTGGGCGTGCCCTCYGCTCCCAGCACACCTCTGAAGTGTGAGGCCTGGACTTCCGCAGTACCTGGTAAAGTAACCATCTTAATGAGTATTTTTTATCATTAGTATTGTGGTACTGTATAATGTCCCTGTTACTTATTTAATTTTAAATTAAGTTATTTAATTGGAAATATGTTCCAGCTATGGGCAGTGAGATTGTGCAAGGTTACTGTTTGACCTTTGACCTTTAGGTCCAGCCTATGACTTGGCCTTCAGAGAGGTCAGAGGTGACTCCCTGGTCATCCTGTGGAAGGCYCCTGTCTACACYGGCGCCAGTGCCGTCACTGGATACATSGTGGAGATGGCCAAGAAGGGCCATCACTACCACCCCCTGAATGAAGAGGCTATTGGCCACTGTTACCTGCAGGTAAACAAGCAGCTACAGCATGTAGACCCGCAGACATGATGATTCACATCATCTCTGCAGAGTTTGAATATTGAATCTTGTAATATGTGTGCGTCAAACTCAAAAATGTAGTTTGAATCATGTATTGATATAGAAAGGTTCATTAAACTTCATGTTGTGYTCATGTAACTCAAGTTAGGATTCGGTCTACAATGAACAATGAAATGTTTAATGGATGTAATGATTTGTTGGCGCTGTATAGGTGACTGGTCTGGAGGCAGGAGCAGAGTATACGTTCAAAGTGAAGGCTGTCAATGCTGAGGGAGTAGGAAAGGCCTCCCAGACATCTGAGCCAGTGTTTGCCAAGGCTCTGCCAGGTAATATCAGTTAAAGGACAGCTATATGACAACTGTATTTACTGTTTGACAACTTCAGTCTGATATAGCCTGTTGGATTTGTGTTTGAAAGGTTTTGTTGTAGGAACATATGACACACACACCTCCATTGGTTTTGAGCAGGGTTTTCATTAGCTTTTGGTTTGAACAGTTTTGCTGATGCATAATATGTAACATTTCCTCTCCACCACTCAGCAATAAAGGTTATTTTTTTGTCTGTTTTCATGTGTTAAGGCACCCAGGAGATCCAGTGTGGAGTGGATGAGGACACTGGTGATATTTTCCTGTCATTCGAGGCCTGTGAGATTTCTGAGACCTCCAACTTTGCTTGGTCTAAGAACTACAAAGAAATCAGTGACTCAACAAGAGTCGCCATAGAAACTAAGGGCAAACAGTAAGTGGGTTTTTTACGTCTTTATTGACCACACAACCACACTAAAGATTTTTGTCAACATAATTTTTTCAACATTCATTTCTTTTCCAGCTCTAAGCTGACTTTCGTCAACCCAGACKTAAGTGATTTGGGTGCCTTCTCTGTGCATGTGACTGACACTGATGGAGTTTCTGCTAGCCACACCGTGACAGAGGATGGTAGGTTTGGATACACCCCTAGACTCAGATTTAAAAAATATAGATATGTTTCTTGTCAAAGTTTATACCGATATTCTTCATTCTTGAATTTATCTTGCAGCCCTGAACACCATGCTCGAACTCAGCTACAACATCAGACATCCAAGTGAGTATTATGCTTCAATATGCATCTTTGTCAGGGGTGAAGTGTCACATAGGAATCTTTTCACAGTACCACAACAAATATCCCTTGAGAAATGATCATTTCTTTGTTTGTTTCTTCATCCAGTTGTCCCACTGAAGCACCAACTGAACTATGAGGTTCTAGAGAAGGGCCACGTGCGTTTCTGGCTGCAGTGCCTCAAGATGTCACCCGCCRTCACCTATAGGTTCATTGTCAATGACAAGGAGGTCACCAGCAGTGATGTAGGTGCCAAACCGACAACCTCAAACATTGCTTATTAATCAAGGAAAATAAAGGTGTACTAGATGGCACAGTTAACAAAGCAACATAATTTTTTTTTTAAATGCATGTAAACATGATGCMTTTTTCTGTACTCTGAATTTCACTGATGAATTGAATTCAGTAATATTTTATTCATCCCACAAGGGGCAATTATGCAGTGTGAATATAAATAACAAATAACATGAGACATAATCATATGAAACATATAAACAGTGAAACATAAAGGTAATAGTTATTAAGAAACATGCCTGATATAATGATGATATGTGTTTTGTATGTGCCACAGAGCCACAAGATCAGCCATGACGTGAACACCGGGGTGATCCAGATGACKGTGGATCACTTCTCCAAGGCCAGCGAGGCCACCTACACCGTCCAGATCCACGACGGCAGAGCCAAGAACCAGAGCTCTCTGGTCCTGGTGGGAGATGGTGAGAGGGGATTTAATATACAGTACGTTAGACCTGGGTTCAAATACTATTTGAAATGATTTCAAATACTTTATCTGGGCTTGATCCAGTGTCCTGGCGCAATAGAACCAATAGAATAGTCAATAAAAACACAAACWCAGCCCATCTGGCAATCCAKGTAGACTAAAGCAAACACTAAAATGATTTGATAGATTTCAAATAGTGTTTGAACCAAAGTCTGATATACACATATGAWAATAGTAAGCATTTTCTTTTTTACTATAAGGCWATGGTGCTAGAGTGTAAGAGGTTGGGTATTAGGTTARGTACTGACATTGTTGTGTTCTGTTCTCAGTGTTCAAGGCTGCCTTGAAGGAGGCTGAGTTCCAGAGGTCAGAGCACATCAGGAAACAAGGTATTCTATCCTAGTACACAGATGATTGATGGCACATATTTGATCTATAGTATGAAAGTTTGTGTAATTTTTCAAGACTTTGTTGTCTTGATATCATACATTAGTAATCAGCTGGTCTGTTAGTTTGATTTTCAACATTTCAGATTGCGCTGTAGATTAAGTTTGTACTGGTCCCATGTGGTTCAGTTGGTAGAGCATGGTGCTTGCAACGCCAGGGTTGTGGGTTCGATTCCCACAGGGGACCAGWATGAAAAATGTATGCACTCAATACTGTAAGTCACTCTGAATAAGAGCATCTGCTAAATTACGTAAATGTAACAATGTACTGTATATTGTGATAATAGTTGAATTTTTATTTAATTTTTTATCATGTTTAGGTCCCCACTTTGCTGAGTACCTTTCCTACCATGTGGATGACGATTGTACTGTTCTGCTCGTCTGCAAGGTAACAAACACGTTTTGTGTTTGTTAGGACTTGTTATTGTGGTTACAGATATCTATTTACCTTTGGTTGAAACTGTGTACACATTTGTAATCATTGGGGCTTTGCTGTTTACCCATTAAATTGTTGGGAGCATATATAGTTTGTGGGACTTCATTTTTCTACGGTTTACTCTCTGTTAGTCAGCACCTCTACAGACATGTTTGGGTGTGCTTCAGCTCATGCTTTTTACTAGGCTTTGCAGTGATTTAAAAGTGTCAGGACAGATTGTATTCTGTATGTGTTCGTGTCTCAGGTTGCCAATGTGAAGAAAGAGACTGTGTTCCACTGGTTCAAGGATGAGGAAGAGATTGTTCTGGAGACCCCTCCTAACGTGATGTCTGGATCCGTTGCTCTCCCCATCTCCTTGGTAACTACTGCTGTGAACCTTGAAAGCAATGACCGCACAAGGAATACAACTGCTCAAGGGAACTCTTTAAAAAAAAAAATCTTATATTAATATCGACCCTATTTTTCAATTTCCCACAGTATCGTTTTTTGTTCCAAGATCACGATACTATCTAAAATATTGCAAGATTTTTCTGAATTGATAATATAATCTCTGTAAATAGTACCTTTTTTCTTCAGTTCTCCAGAAAAGACCAGGGCCATTACAAAGCTAAACTCAGTGATGACAGAGGGAAAGACACTTCTGTCTTTGACATTTCTGGCCAAGGTACACTCCTGCTCCATGATCTATAATCTGATTATTGATACAATATCATTTCCTTTATCAGGACATATTGAAAATGAATTCCTCTTTCTACAAATATTCTGTTTTTGATTTGCAGTGTTTGACGATATTATCAACGCCATTGCCCACATTGCTGGTATGTACTTTGTATCAAAACACCTGCTAGGAAAAATATTGATGTTCTCCTTTGCATTGTTGTGGTTGTGAAGGTACTTAGTGTTGGTGTGGTTGTGAAGGTACTTAGTGTTGGTGTGCTTGTGAAGGTACTTAGTTGGGGTGTGTCTTGTGAAGGTACTTAGTGTGGTGTGGTTGTGAAAGGTACTTAGTGTTGGTGTCGTTGTGAAGGTACTTAGTGTTGGTGTGCTTTGTGAAGGTACTATATGTTGGTTGTGGTTGTGAAGGTACTTAGTGTTGGTGTGCTTGTGAAGGTACTTATGTGTTGGTGTGGTTGTGGAAGGGTACTTAGTGTTGGTGTGGTTGTGAAGGTACTTAGTGTCGGTGTGCTTGTAAAGGTACTTAGTGTTGGTGTGCTTGTGAAGGTACTTAGTGTTGGTGCTGGTTGTGAAGGTACTTAGTGTTGGTGTGCTGTGGAGGTACTTAGTGTTGGTGTGCTTGTGAAGGTACTTAGTGTCGGTGTGCTTGTGAAGGTACTTAAGTGTTGGGTGGTTGCTTTGTGAAGGTACTTTAGTGTTGGTGTGTTGTGAAGGTACTTAGTGTTGGTGTGTGTGGAGGTACTTAGTGTTGGTGTGTGGTTGTGAAGTAACTTAGTGTTGGGTGTGCTTGTAAAGGTACTTTAGTGTTGGTGCGCTTGTGAAGGTACTTTAGTGTTGGTGCGCTTGTGAAAGGTAACTTAGTGTTGGTGTGCTTGTAGAAGGTTACTTAGTGTTTGGGTGGCGTTGTAAGGTACTTAGTGTTGGTGTGGTTGTGAAAGGTATCTTAGTGTTGGTGTGGTTGTGAAGGTACTTAGTGTTGGTGTGGTTGTGAAGGTACTTAGTGTCTGGTGTCGTTGTAAGGTACTTAGTGTTGGTGTGCTTGTAAAGGTACTTAGTGTTGGTGTGGTTGTGAAGGTACTTAGTGTGGTGTGGTTGTGAAGTCCTTTGCACTCA
>NW_019942505.1:760922-775907 GCF_002910315.2 Salvelinus sp. IW2-2015
GTCTTATCATGTCAATTTGTCTTTTTGTAGCATATACCGATGCCTATGAGGAGTACCTGAGACTCAAGTAAGATACTTATTGCTGTGCTTTTCTTCTTATGGTTTTTCGTTCAAAGTTGTTGTTTTTTTGCAAAATGCAACACATTTAACAATCAAAGTATTAAAAGTTCAACAGGGTTTATAAGACAAGAATTTGTCCTCATCGTATACACACTGCCAAATGTTTTGGTAATACACCAAGTCCTTGATTTATAACAAAATAATGACATTGTTATCTTTCAGGGCTGCAGCCTTCGCTGAGAAGAGTGAGTAGACTATATTTACACAATACATATTATCCTAGTGATTACGTGACAACAAGTACTAATTGACTGTTCTAATCCTCAGACCGTGGTAGAGTGGTTGGTGGTCTGCCAGATGTGGTCACCATTATGGAGCAGAAGGTGGGATATACTATGCACTCTAAACAAACTTTATATCATGATGTCATATGCTTGTATAAGATTGTGACTGTATTGAAAATACATGGTCTCACGTTGAGAATTGCGTGCATATTTAAGAGATCTTTCTCTYTGACCTCTGTCTCTCTGTCTCTCTGACGTCTGACCTCTCACTCCCTGACCTCTCCTCTCCACCGTCCTCTGTCCACCTTCAGACCCTGAGCCTGACCTGCACAGTCTGGGGTGACCCCAGTCCAGAGGTCACCTGGTTCAAGAATGAAAATGAGGTAGTCTCCACTGAGCATGCCAAGATAACACTTGAGGCCAATAAGTTCGCCAGCCTCACCATCACCGCCGTCACGTCCGAGGATTCCGGCAAGTACAGCATCAACGTACGGAACAAATATGGCGGGGAGTTCGTGGAGATCACCGTGAGCGTCTACAAGCAAGGCGAGAGCCCCCCCGAGCCCAAAATGGGAGGGAGAGGAGCAACACCTGCACCCCTGGCCTCCAAGACCCCTGCCCAAACCCCCACCCCGTCCCTTAAGTCCCCCACCCCGTCCCTTAAGTCCCCCACCCCATCCCTAAGGTCCCCCACCCCAACCGCCAAATCCCCAACCCCGACTCCTAAGTCCCCAACCCCCCCTAGGCGTGTTAAGTCGCCCAGCCCTGCCAGATCTCTCAAGTCACCAACCCCCACTAGAAAGTAACCAGGGATGTTGATGCCTGAGAAGGCTTGAGGCGTTTCCTGCTACTGTTTTATAGCATGAGTTGAGTGAAACCAGAAGCTGTTACATGAAGGTATCCATTTTAGATGTCATATGTCATATAGCTTGGTCACTGAGCTTTAACAGGCTGTTGAAAAAATAAATGAACAGAGTAGATGTTAATCATAAGTGTTAATCATAGAAAAAGCTGCACCTTCCACTATACTGTACTATATAATGGAATGTCTGAAGACCTGGGATCAGCCTGCCTAAAGTGCCAGGTGGGTGGAATTTTCCATTGCAACAGGCCAGCTCAATCAAGCACAGCTAAATTATTTGAAGTGAATTCAAATGGTATTTGAGTCCAGGTCTGAATGTCTGTGTCCATTTCTCTGTGGATGGTGAATAGATGTCAGAGAGTGCAGACGGAAGACACACAGCCAGTGCCGTCCGCACTGCAGTCACTATGCCAGAGAAGTTACGTTTGTCTGCACCGTGTTGCATTTCCCCCTTTGCTTTGTGTTAGAAATAAAACCTCACTTATCACCTCTGTTGTCTTTTYCTGTCATTCTTTCTTTTTATTTCCCTCACTTGTCTCCTCTCATCTCCTAATTGTCTTTCTTTTAAGGAGGGACCTGTTAGTCATTTACCAATAACTTTAGACGATACGGACTTCTGTATGGCACAATATCCTTTTGGTATTCTCCCCAAAGATGTATTAAGGACATGTTAAATATTATACATTAATACAAATGTACACTCCACAGAAGAGGTCACATTTGGGGAAACAACTATACCTATAAAGAATACTACTAATGTGTTCCCTTTCACCCAAACAAGATACTACGAGCCTGACTTCTTCCAAACCTCTGAAGGGAGAGGCAGGGACTGTCATGTGATGTGTTTAGTCAAAACTGTGAATGGGGTGAAGATTGCAGTAGGTTTGATCTATTAGCATAAAAAAAACTAAAATCCACAGCCATCATTGACTGCTCACTTTTTTACTTCAGTCATACGACAGCGATGCCGGTCAGGGTTGACTTGCTGGCTGTGATTCTCAATGTTCAACTTATTGGACAATTTAACACATTCAATGGGATTTTAAAAGCTGAAAGAGCTAGCTATCATTGCTGACCATGAAGTAAGTCTAGTTTGTTGACATTATGACATTCAATTGAGTGCAAGGCCTCTTTTCTTTCTCCCCTGAAATTTTCAGTAAGATTTGAAAAGATCCTTTGTGGTGTACTGTCTGTACTTGAATTTCCACACAGGTGGAGTGTATTTTCCACAAATGTACTGAATGAAGAATGTCTACAAAAATATGGTAAAATCAAACMGTTATTGGAAGTTTCACCTGTGGTAGTTTGTGAGTCAACTGTTTCACTTAAATAGCTTTGGCATTAGGTTGTGGCATTATACATAGTGAAGATGAAAATAGTACAAGTCACAATTGAATCAGTTCTGTCATAACACATTGTATATATTTTTTAAGGTAATATCCCCATTYCACATAAATCAGAGATCCTCTCGGGGAAATCGTACAATGGAATCCAAGCTCTCCTATCTGTTGTCATTCAAAGAAGACGTGATTCCAACGGAATACATCCAGCCACACTACAAGGAGTCATACCGGCTTGCCATCTACGCTCTGGTCAGTGGGGGTAGAGATGCCTACCAGGAGTACCTCAAAGCTGAACAACTCAGTAACTTTCTCTCTGAAGAGGAGGTCATCTTCATTTTGGACAATGCAGAGTTGCCAGTCCCAKAGGATGAGGATTATGAAGCAAGGAAACGTGAAAGTGAAGAAAATGTCAGAGCTCCCTCGACTTACTTCCCCACTGAGTCAGATGAGGAGGTTCCTGACCTTGACCTCGGCTGGCCAGAGGTCACCAATGAGAACGTGGAGACAAACATCAGCCTGCTTTTCCATCCTCCCAGACACAACACACCGACCATCAAAGAGATGATACGTAAACAAATCCAAGWCGCAAGACAGGTAACGAGGCACAATAATATAATTTCCCATCAATCATTTGCAGTGTCTGGTATTTACTGTTATGGTTTGTACAAATACACATTCCAGGTTTGAATTGCCTTTCTCACAGAGTAGCATTTCCCACAGGTACACATGTTGAAAAAAAATGTATGTTCAGTTAAAAGTCTGTGGCATATCAACCACCTAAGCCTGTCTCAACTTGAACCGGTTTCAACATAGGCCGACTGAAATTTTAGCATCACACGTCATGACTGCTTGCCAGGCTTATTGTTTTCTGAAATGTTTCCACTCATCTTCCTTACAATTGGATATGTAATTCCAGAAGGTTATGAAAGAGTGTGTGCGGATAACAAAAGTAATTGTTACTTCTCAAAACGCACATACTGTGCTGTACAGACAGTGCACTTTTGAATACCACAATTACTCAATGTTGGGGAAGCTACTCTGAAAATATAGTTTACCAAGCTACCAATTACTTCACACTGGAAGAAGTTAAGCTACACTGAAGCAATCCTTAAGAAAAATATAGTTTACTTACCTAAAGTTACTTTGAAAAAGTAGTTCACTACCTTCACTACGATCATATATACATCTGAAATGTTGTTGACCCCAAATTGCAAGARCAGATTACTCTGGAGTCAGATGTGTAATTAAGCCTATTTAACACAAAAAGTGAGAATAAGGCACATGAAAAATGTTTCGTGAGAATTAGGCAGGGCTGATGCAGAAAAATAAATGTAATTCTTGCCTACTTCACCCAKGTTTTATTTTTGAAAAAAAGTAGTGTGTAGTTCCAGTAGGTAGCTACACCACTATATTGCAAAACAAGTAATTAACTACTGAAAATATTTGAATTTAGTTAATCTACCACCAAGCTACTGAAAAATGTAATTAAATTACTAGTTGAACTACATGTAGTTCACTACTCCCCAACACAGCAATTACTACACAGAAAAAGACATGAGGCACCTTTTCAGATTTGGTGACCAAGTTCTGAGACTTCTACTTTCAATAAACCTCTGCAGTTCACAAAACTGATCATTAAGCGKGTTCTTAATCCCTTTCCATTATAGGTTATTGCTATAGCGATGGATGTCTTCACTGACGTTGATATTTTTAAGGAGATTGTCAATGCGACTACAAGGGGAGTGAAGGTCTACATACTTCTTGRTGACTTCCAATTCAAAAGCTTTCTGAATATGGCTAAGAGCGCAGGTGTCCAAATACAAGATCTCAAGGTAAGGAATTATATTTGAAATACTTTGAAAAATGCCTAGTGGTTAGAGAGTTAGGCCAGTAACCGAAAGGTTGCTAGATCGAATCCCCGAGCTGACAAGGTAAAAATCTGTCGTTCTGCCCCTGAACAAGGCAGTTAAGCCACTGTTCCTAGGCCGTCTTTGTAAACGAAAATTTGTTCTTAACTGACTTAAAAATGAATACAAAATAACAAAAACTGCTTTGTCCAATGAAATACCACAATTTTCTACACATAATGTGTGTATAAAAAAATAGGAAGACCTTCCTAATATTGAGTTGCACACACTTTTGCCCTCAGAACAGCCTCAATTAGTCAGGGCATGGCCTCTACAAGGTGTCGGAAGTGTACCACAGGGATGTTGACCCATGTTGACTCCAATGCTTCCCACAGTTAAAGTCAAGTTGGCTGGATGTCCTTTGGGTGGTGGACCATTCTTGATACGCATGGGAAGCGGTAGAGCTTTAAAAAATCCAGCAGYGTTACAGTTCTTGACACACTTAAACCAGTGCGCCTGACAACTACTACCATACCCTTTCAAAGGCACTTAAATCGTTTGTCTTCCCTATTCATCCTCTGAATGGCACAAATACACAATCAATGTCTCAATTGTCCCAAAAGCTTAAAACTCCTTCTTTAACCGGTCTCCTCCCCTTCATCTACACTGATTGAAGTGGATTTAACAAGCGGCATCAATAAGAGATCATAGCTTTAACTTGGATTCACCTTGTCAGTCTATGTCATGGAAAGGGCARGTGTTCCTAATGTTTTGTACACTCAGTGTATATTCACAAATGAACTGTAAGAGCTTAAAGTCCTTATTAAATTGTATTTATTTTATTTATTTAACCTTTATTTTATCAGGGCGTCATACTGAGACCAAGGTCTCTTTTAAATGCATAGCAGGGGTTTGTCAGGCATGACCTTTTCACTATTGACAGGAGTTTTCGCGGATTAGCAATGACATTTGCTCCACACCCTTGGTGGAAATGCAGTAGTCATTTACCGGTGTGTCTATTTCCCTTGAAGCATAATCAGTGTATTAACATGCTGGATGTCATCAGCGGGTTTATTTCATGAGGTTTATAGCACAGTGCCAGGCTTGTTCCTGTTACAAAGTGTCTTTACCCTTTGTCTCTATTGGATAGATCGAGAACTTGTTTTTGAGCAAAAACAAAGTTTCCCAATGAAAGGTGAAATGTCTTTGTTGTCTTGCTGTAACTCTTAATCATTCCAAACCAATTTTCTGGTTGGCCTCCTGTCTATGGTTTTGGGGATGGTTGTCAAGTTTGATAAGGTTAGAGTTGTAGTAGTAGTAGTAGTAGTAGTAGTGGTAGTGTGTGTGTGTGTGTGTGTGTGTGTGGTGGTGTGTGTGTGTGTGTGTGTGTGTGTTGTGTGGTGTGGGTGTGTGTGTGTGGTGTGGTGTGGTGTGTGTGTGTGTGTGTGTGTGTGTGTGTGTGTGTGTGTGTGTGTGTGTGTGTGTGTGTTGTGGTGTGTGTGTGTGTGTGTGGTGTGTGTGTGTGTGTGTGCGCAGAAAATAAATGGTGAGAGATTTTCTCTTAGTTCTTCTGTCTTGTTCAGAACTTGCGAGTTCGGACAGTGAAAGGACAGCAGTACATGTGTCGATCTGGAGCAAAGTTCCATGGATCTTTGGAGCAGAGGTTTCTATTGGTGGACTGCAAAACAGTGTTGTACAGTACATACAGGTATGTCTAAGGTATGTCTAACCAGCAATGTCCCCTCTTTTGCATTTAAAACATAAATATGTTCCCAAACTCTTCCTTATACTTGTTAAATACAGTATATTAAAAATAATATTATACATTATATAGCATACTAAAATTTTATAAAGTATTCATGGAGTTTTATATATAAGTAACCRGATGACTGCATTTATTTATTATAACACCTTTCTTTTGGTCTCCCTTTTCTCCAGCTTYATGTGGTCCTTTGAGAARATCAACCTCAGCATGGTCCTGGKGGTCACAGGGCAGCTGGTGGGCTCCTACGACGAGGAGTTCAGACGTCTGTTTGCCCAATCCACTCTGCCTGTCACTCTCTCTCAGACTTCCGGAAAGAGCTGGCAACAGCCACGTACAACCCTTATTCTGGTCTTCTCTTTGARAGCAGACTCTCTCTCRACCAGATTCACATGAGATCCCGTGGGAGACAGCTTGGCTTGAYGAGTTCTACTGGTCAACAGAAGGACGATCGATACAACAATGGACAGATGGTCACAAGAAGACTGAGCTTTCAGGACAGACTGAATCAATCTCACTGCACCGATATGGGGAAACTTGTGAGGGGACACAGCTACGCCGGAGAGCTGCCGCAGAGAGGGAATTCCACAACTCCCTTGACGAATGTAAGAGATGACGCTGGCGGCRSTCACGGTGCCCCTGAGAGAGGCAGWCGCATCGAGGACACACTGTTACCAGG
This sequence comes from Salvelinus sp. IW2-2015, assembly GCF_002910315.2. Classification (NCBI taxonomy): domain Eukaryota; kingdom Metazoa; phylum Chordata; class Actinopteri; order Salmoniformes; family Salmonidae; genus Salvelinus; species Salvelinus sp. IW2-2015. The sequence goes on from NW_019942505.1 coordinate 767,760, forward strand.
CAGGATTAATCATTACATGCAGAAGAAGAAGTATGGCATTGACCAACAGCATCTACTCCCTTTCAGCAGTGAGAACTCTCTTAGCAGGTGGAAGATCGACTCGTACCTCAAYAACAGTGATGCGACCCTAGGGGAGCCAGTTGAGAATCTGCATCTGCCTGACAGTACGCAGAACCCAACCAMATCATCCCGGATGAGAACATCAGTCCTCTTCAACAGCCRTCTGGCAGAGCAGTCTRAAACTCCTAACTATATGTCTGAGCACTCTGTGACATCTCCACAAGGCAGTCTATGGATGCTATCTCCACAGGGCAGTCTAGGAGTGACATCTCCACAGGGCAGTCTAGGAGTGACATCTCCACAGGGCAGTCTAGGTGGCCTAAGCAACTTCCAACCCCAACTGACCCCTGCTAGATTGAGGGAGAGTCAGATAAGATTGGAAGAGATCAGACGGAAAAGGCTCAGTTTACATGAGTATGAGGAACCTGTCAGCAACTTAAGGCCAGGGCAGAGCCAAGATTCTCTCAGGCTGTCTATTTTCTCTACTCTCGAAAGAGCTAAAGGAAGGTCGTCAGAGAGAGGCCTGGATAAAAGGCACAGTGCGGCAGAGCTAGCAGGCAGCTCCGAACACAGTTCTAATCAGGGACCATCCAGCCACAGAGAGGAACTCACCCCAGGAGGTCAACAGGAAGAGGGAAACAGAGTTGAAGGACAAAAATATAAACTAACCAACTTCAGTGATGCACAAAGGTCTGTCTCACAATACGATATCACGACCAAGACAGAGAGGAATCCTCTTGATGACTGGCAAGAGCCTCTCTCCAGGACGATGTCGGCAGCCCAACTGGGAATACAACTAAAGGAACCTTTGCTCAAGCCCTCCAACTTCAGACCAACTGGACTTAATGTGGAGAGCTCTAAAGGGCTAACATCTTTGATTGGAATACCAGAGGAGAAGGAGTGCTCCACCAGGAAGAGTTATGAATCCACTGACCAGCTGGCCAACAGCTCTGAATTGGTGCTCTCCGCAGACAAAGAGAAAACACGCCAAAGTGTGAATCCATTGAAACGCAGAACTTCTGTGACATCAATAAAGAATATAGTGCATGCCGATGTTTCAGTGGAGAAAATGGTGGAGAAAACGCCACACAAGGTAGAAGGAGCAGAACTCCAAAGGCAGAATTCATTCAGATCCACACTTCAAAGGACAGGTTCAGTGAGATCAAAGCATTTAGTGCAGGCTGACATTTCAACAGAGCAGAGAACCATCTCAGATCCTCCTGGAAAACCGTCAGCTGTGGGACTTACTACATCACCCAAGGGTCATTCTCCAAGCCCTTCCAGGTCATCACACAATGCGGCTGGCTCTGAAACCGAAAAGGAACAACAACATAATTCTCCCAGCCCAGCAGGTAAATCATCATCTCCTGGGTTAACTACTAGCTGGGTTAGAAAGAGCTTTAGAAAGAAATGTGAACCGGACAAGAACTCCCTGAGCTCCACAAACACTGTGGCGAGTCGAGCAGCAATTCATTCAGACACCAGGCGGAAACGAGCACATAGCCGGTTTGAGAGTTTTGTTTCATTTGACAACAAGCCTTCTGATAAACCGACATCAACTACTACAAACAGATATGACTCAGACAAACACAGGAGTTTGTTTGTGAGACATCCCTCTGTTAGTTCCATACACAGCTTTCAGACGGAAACTACGCCTAATGAAAATAAGCTTGGCCGATTCATACAACGGGTGGGGAATCTCATCAGCAAGAAGTGAATGTGTAAATGTTGTCTATGATCAAGGCAATAACAGCACTGTTCTATGACAGGGTTTTATATTGTAAATTAGACTGTTAAGTCTTTAGGGAATTTGCATGTATTTTTTGCACTGGTTATGAGATACATTTTATTGGAAAATAAATGTACATATTGGAATGTTCTAATATGGCAAGTGTGCGGATTCTGATAAAGCAATATAATTGTTATTCCTTACTTGTGAAATGGTCATTTAGATTGTCCCTTAGTTGTCAATCGAATACCCCAAAYGTGAGTATATTACTGTCCTTTGTTTTGAGTTCAAAGTGCATACATGCATAGGACAATAATTGCTTCAATATAAGGTACCCTGTGTTCTGTGTTCAGCTATACATGTAATATAAGTTTCAATGTCAGTATTCAGTGTAAAGTGGCCAGTTTCCTTTCATACATTTTCCCATAGCACTGTAATGGTTTGAGAATGTTATTTATGTTTGTGTACCATGCTGACAGCTATCTACTGTAAGGCATCATCATTCACGACCCAAACACCAGATGTTTCCTACTCTCTTTTAAATGTGATAATTCATTTTCAATTCATTTGGGCCCTGCACACAGATGTTGATATTTCAATCATGTTTTTATTGTTTTCTKTCAAATATGGAAAAATAAATATATATATAATGAAAGAAAGAAAGCATTGTCTGAATTCAATCAATCCATTTGTTTAACAGGAATCTGAGTGTACAATATTGAGTACTTCTATATGAAATATTCCAGACATTTGTTTCTCTCTGTATCCAATTCTTCAGTCTCAATCTCAAATTGCTTCAGAGCAATAAAATACTGCACAAATGGTTCTCCCAGCGCTCCGCGAATCACATGGTCTTCGCTCAAAGCCACCAGAGCGTCCTCCAGCTTCACAGGGATGGCAAACTGCTGTTTCCCCAGCTGGGTGTGGGTGGAGGCCCTGGTCAGACCTGTCTCAGCCGCCAGGTTGCGTTTGATACCGTCCAGTCCTGCCGCCACGGTGGCCGCCAGCACMACGTATGGGTTAGCCATGGCCGAGCCCAGCTTGTTGTCGATATGCRTCTCCCGCCCGCCGTGGCATTTTACATTGAAGGCGCTGCTGTTGTCGTTGTAGCCATAGGTGGCGTAAAGCACGTTGTGCTTGGGGTCTTTAACCTTCTTGGCGATGTGGCTGCGGCAGCCCAGCCCAGGGGAGAGCARGCAGCTCAGGGCGGCCGAGTGGCTCAAGAGCCCCGCAAGCCACTTCCTGCCAATCTCCGACAGCTCCCCTCCGCCGTGGTCCCCGGTGTGGAAGAGACTACGGTGGCTGTTGGCGTCCCAGAGAGAGTGGGAAAGCACCCCGGCGTTGTACAGGCTGTCGTCGGTGAAGAAGCTGGCGATGTAGCTGTRTTTCCTCGCCATCTCTTTGATGCCGGTACGAAACGTGAAGGCGGTGTCGGCGGCCGCGATGCCGAACTCCGGCCTCAAGTTGATCTCCATCTGACCGGGCACCATGGCTGAGGCCAAACTGTCCACGTCGGCCCCCATGCAGTACATCCCATTCACCAGCTGCTGGAAGAAGGGCAGGTCGTGGTTGCTGGCCAGGGTGGTGGCAGGGAACAGCATGSTCTTGGGGCCCACCCTGTCGGGCGCGCCCAGGACACAGCACTCGTAGGTGAAGGAGGAGTACAGGGAGAAACCCATGCTCTGGAGCTGCCCCATCAGCTGCTTGGCGATGAGACGGGGTGYGGTGCGCAGGGGGCTGCCGGTTATCATGCAGGGGTCACAGATGACCCGGGCCGTCTGCKCTGCCCAGGGCAGCACCCTGAAGGTCGACAGGTCTGGGATAAGCAGCACGTCGCTACTGAAGTTGGCAGGGTTGTTGGCGTGGTCCACCTCACAGCTCTTAGGGCTCAGGGTCAGCTCTAGGTAGCTTCTTGGCATCGGCACCCCRTATACTGCTTTCTCCTGTAAAGATAAAAAAARGTTTACATCATGGGACTTTTCCTRTAGGCAAGCATAACCATTGAGCAACCATTTAAACAAATAGCATTATAAYATTGTGGGTTGTCTCAATACACTATAGCTAGTACGTTTCAGGATGTYTGTGTACTGTGTGTGRGATGATTACATGAAAGAAGCGGACTGGCACTGTCTTAGACCTGGAGACCCCATGGAGATCTGTGGCCTCGAAGCGGACAAAGTTGATATTCTCCCGGGCAATCTGCTGCTTGATGTGCTCCATGGTGGAGACAAAGCTCCGAGTCCCAGACTTATCCATGTTGTCTTTACTGTTATCTATGAGAAAAAGAGCCAAAAGCAACTATCATGTCTGTAAAAAAAAGATAGTCGCTTGTGATGGAACTACTTTACTAGCTACAAGTTTATACAAAATAAGAATATAAGCTTTTTGATAAATCTAATCCAAAACCAGACTAACCTCCACAGTTGGCACTGCTGCTCTCAAACGTGGACGACCGTACTTCGGATTGCCTGTTTGCTCCAGTCACATCTGACCTGTGTGAGGTTGACGAGTCCATACCGGAGCCAAGCTGGATGGAGCTGCTGTCCCTGGACCTGGTGGACACCCTCCTGGAAGCATCAGAGTGGGGCTTGAAAGTGGTGAAGGAGGACTGGGACTCCGGCCGTCCATCTCCCCTGTTGGTCCCATGCAGGTAGGTGTAAGGGGCTGGGCTCCCAGGACGCCCMCCCTCCTCCTTCCCCCGGGCACCAAGCATGGAACTATCCTTCAGGATACTCTTCAACTCATCCATGGTCTGTCTGGAGACCCCCACCTCGCCCTTTGGGCTGTAGGTGCAACCCTCTCTGGACCACTCCACCCTGGAGGGGGGGCCCTCATCCTGCCTGGGCCGAGCCCTCTCTGGAGACATAGAGGGCCTGTGGGAGTGGGGAGAGGGGCCGATAGAGATGATGGTGGGGTTGCTTTCTGAGGGTCTGGGGCTGCTCACGTAGTCGGAGTGGTGGACTATGGACGGCCCCCCTCTGTCCCAGTCCACTGGGGCCACATGTTTCCCACTCACCTTCACCCCCTTCTTCTTGCCCAGGCTCATTCCACTGCCATCTACCTGGTCTCTGAGCCTAATTGAGCCCTCCTGGAAACACCACACAAACACCAAAAATATACAGTATTTTAAAGTACTTTTCATWTATTTATTATATAGTTATTAATAAACATATATATTTATTAATATATATATACATTTTAATACTTACAACAAATAGATTACAGTTAAATTAACAATGCATTTGTTACACCATATTAAAACAAAAGGGATGGAAAAATATATWWTTTTTTTTTACCATTTTCTTTTTCAGATTATGGAATARTGATGTCTTTTAAGTTTCTTCAATTCAGTTACCATTCACGGGTAAAAAGAAACAACAACAACAACGTTGTGTCCAAATCCAAAACACCATACTGGGATTTACAGGTCTAAAAAATGTAAAAGAGCTAGAGATGTTACCTCGAGAACGAGATCCTCTGAGTCATGCATTCCTTTTATACTMATTTGTGAGTTTTGACCTGAGATTTGAGTGCCTTCATTTGAAACCAGAGCTATGCTCGCACATTTCTTTTATGGACAATTGGCACAATGGTGATGGATTGGAAAATTCTCTCAACGCACCCATGGGCACTCCTGTTGGACACTGGTATCCACTGACAACTGGTAGAGACTGAAACACTTCTGCTTTCACCCCACTGGCTATTAACATCCACGATTCAATATCCCCCTTTGTGTCAATGCAAAGGGAGGTGGAGACAAAAACACACAGCTCAGCTATTTTGTTTGTGCCTCCAATCATGACATTCAGGCAGTTTCTAGAAAGATGCATTTAGTTCAAAAGTACTGAGAAACATTAACATGTTTATCAGGCATCTACAATAGATGTTGTAACGMTAACTTTTTGCTGATATAAACTATTTTATGGTAAAGAACTAGGCTACAGTCTGTATGAAATAAAACTAGGTTTGATATGGCTTCACAAAACCTTTATATCAAGACTGGAACCAAATATGCTCTCTTTTCTATAATAAATATATTTTTTCTATAGTGAGATTAGTTTATATTTAGATTAACTTGTGCAACATTGGCATAGGACCTAGATTGAATTTAGTGCTCATCCAGAACACTGTAACAACTTGATAACAACTTTATTACAATATTATTAAGAACAACTATACAACTATATTATATCATAAAATACTTTTCACTGAAATACCTAATAAGATTTTTTTTTTTTAAGTAATATAGACTGCAATACAGCATAGCCTAGCTATAGCCTACTTATAAATACCTAAAAAATAGTGCATTTTACCTGCTAAGATGTGTGCATCATGATGTGTAGAATTCCGGTCACTCAACTTTTGAAAGAATAGCCTATTTGTTGCCACATATGTCTAATAGGGCCTAAACGATGTTCGTCACTAGCTTCTATGAGAAGGGTGCTATTCCAGCCCGCAAAKCGGGGTGTTCCTGCATGTAGGCATTCCTGCATCTGCAGGAAACCCTCTTTATACTTCTATTCGTTAATTTTTAAGCTTTTGTCTCAGTCGGCATTCAAGTAATAATAAGGAATTCCCCTCGACCACGCCCACAAATTGGGGAAAAMCAACATTATTTCCTATTGACCCCCATTTTAAAAGAGGCAACATCCCCCCCAAAAAATGCACTGTCATGTTAACAAGCAACATATCCCAAAAACAGGACATGTCAAAGTAAAATGGACAATATGGAATGGACAATCACAACTGTCATCCTGGAGTTTCAACCTATTGTCATGATCAGAGGTTTCAAGTTTCTATCCGTAAATTGTCCGGACCGGACGTCTTTTTTTGGTGTTTTACAAACGGTAGGCTTACCACATAGATGAGCATACATAAACATTTGATTTCTGGCAACACTGTAGGCTACATCTCATGTAAGCTCGGACTGATGCCGATGCCTTTTGGCCGTTTTCTTTGGTGCAGTCCTGACCGGCCTTGATTTCCACATCCACGGACATTGGTTTTTGGTCCGGTGTGGACCAAATCTGAACCAATCATAGGCGTCTATGTTTGGTTCCGATTTGGTGCGGTCGAGACCGACCTTAATTTCAATGTCTACGGACATAGATTTTTGGTCCGGTCCAGACCAAATTTGGTCCAATCATAGACGTCTATGTTTGCTTCAGATTTTGTCCAGTCTGGACCGGCCCAAGCGCCGAGTGGCACAGAGGTCTAAGGCACTGCATCTCAGTGTTTGAGGCGYCACTACGGACACCCTGGTTMGAATCCAGGCTGTATCACAACTGACAGTGATTGGGAGTCCCATAGGGCAGCGCACAAATGGCCCAGCGTTGTCCAGGTTTGGCCGGTGTAGGCCGTCAWTGTAAATAAGAATTTTTCTTAACGGACTTGCCTAGTTAAATAAAGGTTAAATCAAATATAAACTAAATATTTTCAACTTTCATTCAAAACCAATATWGAGGCTGATTTCAACATCGGGAAAATACATATTTTCAATGTCTGGAAAATGTRTATTGTCAACTTTCATTCAGAACTGAAAATACGTATTTTTTCCAACGTCCGCAAAAGATGCCTTTCAATGTCCCGGAAAATATGTATTTTAAATGTATAGAAAATATGTATCTTCACCTCTCATTAAGAACCTAAATTAAACCAAACCTTAACGTCTGGAAAATACATATTTTACACGTCTTTTCAACGTAATTTTGCTTAGTTAGGACTATTCTAGGTTTTTTTTGGGGGGGGGGGTCTCTTCGTAACATATTGTACGTTTTTGCAAATTCGTAACATATCATACGAATTGTAATTCATAACATATCATACTAAATGGATGATGGACATCCACAAATTAATACATACAATACGAAATGTAACATTTCATACTAAAAGGAGTGTCCCGGATTCATGTTCAAAGTAATAAGAAATGCTCTGAGGCCAGGTTGTAGCTACGGTAGATAGTGTCCTTCGCCCCCACTTGTGAGGCACGGGTTTCTCCGGAACACAGCAGGCGGGAGGCGGGGGCGACCGGTAGACAGTGTCTTTCACCCGCGTGTTGGGCACTGTTTAAAAAAATTATAATTAAGGGGTGGATCAGCTTAATATTGCGGAAAGATTGTTGCTTCCATCAATGTAATTGTCTGCATCATTTCCAATCCCCCATATATTTTTGGGATAAATATATATATCCATATACAGTGGGGAGAACAAGTATTTGATACACTGCCGATTTTGCAGGTTTTCCTACTTACAAAGCATGTAGAGGTCTGTAATTTTTATCATAGGTACACTTCAACTGTGAGAGACGGAATCTAAAACATCCAGAAAATCACATTGTATGATTTTTAAATAATTAATTT
>NW_019942505.1:780411-795411 GCF_002910315.2 Salvelinus sp. IW2-2015
GGGAAGATCCCTCAGGAGACCCATCGCACCATCATTTCAGGAGCATCGCCCAGGCGTTGCAGGAGGTTCATAACAGAGCACGTCGCTGAGGCCACACACACTACTGAGGCCTCATTTTGACTTTTTTAAAGGCAACATTATCATTAACAACAGTATGGATCAGCCTGTAGTGGTGGATTTTCCACCTTAATTTGAGTGTGACTCCAATCCAGACCTCCATGGTTGAAAATTTGATTTCCATTGATCATTTTTGTGTGATTTTGTTGTCAGCACATTCAACTATGTAAAGAAAAAAGTATTTAATAAGAATATTTCATTCATTCAGATCTAGGATGTGTTATTTTAGTGTTCCTTTATTTTTTTGAGCAGTGTATATACCACTTGGGTCCTGTTTCAGTAATAATGATATCGACCTTCTTGTTGTGTGTCTAATATATATACCATTTAATAGAGTGGTTAAAACATGCTAATAATGGTCCTCTGAGTATATCAAAAAGTTTTGTATACTTCACTGGTATGTCATCCAGCTGGAGTTTTCCCAGCCTATAAGGCTTATAGCATCAAGAAGTTCCTCCTCTGTAATTTGGCCTTCACATGAGTCTTTCTGTACAGATGTTAATTTTACATTATTTATAGGAAAATAATCCATACAATTAGTTGCAGTTAGTGGAGATGGAGGAGACTGAAAGGAAAACATATTCTTAAGATACTTTACTCCTCCTCTTTCAAAATATCATTCGGTGAATCATGCGTGACTCCATCATTTGTAACAAGTTTCAATAAAAAATGTTGGAGCATTTCTATATTGAAGATTGAAAAAAATTTGGTGCATTTTTCCCCATATTCCATCCAGTTCATTAATTTTTATAATATATTCACACTGGATCTTTCTTGAATAAGTTCCTCATTTCTTTTGTTTTTCCTCTAACTTATTCTGTGCCTCTATGGTAGTTTTTATTGCTATCTAACTGTACTGTTAGTCCTTCAATTTCCTTTGTTAATATGGACTCTTTTGATCTAAATTGCTTATTTTATAGATGAGTACTGAATTGCATGCCTCTATAGCACATTTAAAAGTGTCCCATCCAATAAGGGATCTGCTGTACTATGTTATGTCTGAAAAAGTAAGTTATAAACTTTTCTGTCCTAGTTCTAAACAATGTATCATCTAGTAGGCTTTGATTCAATTTCCAATATCCTCGCCCACGTGGAAATTCTGTAAGAGTAATATATATATATATATATATATTATATATTGCCAGCAGCATACCACCCTGCTACCTCTGTTGGCTTGCTTCTGAAGCTAAGCAGGGTCAGTCCTGGTCAGTCCTGGATGGGAGACCAGATGCTGCTGAAAGTGGTGTTGGAGGGCCAGTAGGAGGCACTCTTTCCTCTGGTCTAAAAATATCCCAATGCCCCAGGGCAGTGATTGGGGACACTGCCCTGTGTAGGGTGCCGTCTTTCGGATGGGACGTTAAACGGGTGTCCTGACTCTGAGGTCATTAAAGATCCCATGGCACTTATCGTAAGAGTAGGGGTGTTAACCCGGTGTCCTGGCCTAAATTCCCAATTCTGGCCCTCAACCATCTTGGTCACCTAATAATCCCAGTTTATAATTGGCTCATTCATCCCCCTCCTCTCCCTGTAACTATTCCCCAGGTCGTTGCTGCAAATGAGAATGTGTTCTCAGTCAACTTACCTGGTAAAATAAATAAAATAAATATATGGCCAATTATGTGATGATCCGACGCATTCTGTCCCTATCAACACTTTTTTAAACTTTTAGTCCCAGAAGAATGGCATAAGAAAGTAGTCAAGACGACTAGCTTGATTAAGGCCTCCGCCATGTATATCTCACTAGGTCAGGGTATTTAAGTCTCCATATATCCACTAATTCCAATATATCCATGACATTCATGATTTCCTTAAGTGCCTGAGGGTGATAGTTTGTAGTGTGATTTCCTTTCCGGTCCATAGAGGTATTTAAGACCGTATTAAAATCTCCCACCATAATAATAGAGTCTAGTATTGCTTGTAGAGTTGATMAATTCTTTGATATATTATTTGGACCATATAGGTTAATAAGCCTTATCTGTTTATTGTCCAATAACATATTTTTAAAAATCCATCTACCTTGATGACCTGTTTGGACAATTTGCACATTTGGATCAAAATTACTGTTAATTAAAACCATCACCCCTTTTGAATTTCTTTGCCCATGGGAGAAATATTCCTTCTCTTTTAGCCAGGTAAATACTGATCGTCTTTTCTTATTATCTGCTAGGCCATTACAATTGTAACTGGCTATACTTATTTCACCACTTACCATAAYGAGACACAACTTTCAATTCTATTTATCAAAATATATGTTTGTAAACGTACCATTAAAAAGTAACATGATGATTGAGTGTCTATATAGCTGTACCATGATATTTGCATTTCTACTAAGTAAACCTCCAATTGGTCCCCACTATTCCACCCGCTAAAAGCCCTCCTYRCCCCGAGTTGGGTTGTCATCCCAATGCCCGGCAGACCAACCCGATCCCCCGTATCCCATAGACCTGAAAAGACTGGGATCCATCCTTCGAAAAGAGCACACAGTGCCATTTACAGAACAGAAGTAGATCAACTGCCAAATGCATTTCCATTGTTGGGCACTGTTTTACCGCAGTTCTGTTAATGACGGTGAGGGCAGGTGTTCGGCATTCAGGAGCGAAGATCACTCTACCGGTGTCGCCCTGCGTCCCGCTAGCTAGCAAGGAGAACTCCGGGAGGCAGGGGCGAAAAACCTTTATGACCCTTTTGACCCACATTCAGAAGGGTCACACAAGCATAAAGACAAAAGACAGTACAGTATGAAGATAGCCAGAAACTGCTTCTCCAATAGACATTTTTCCCTTCTCTCATTGACTTCTCAAACCCCGGCCTGGTCTGCTTCGCAAGTGTTCCCAGAAGTCTTGCGATGTTGCGMMTCTGGGTTGAGGGTGAGGGTGGGGGTGAGGGTTGTTCAAAACTCTGACGCRGCTGTCAAGTCAAGACATCCGTCAGTGCTGCTGTGAACCGCATCACAAGAGACATGCCAAATGGGATAATATAAATGGATATCTCCGATGCATTTCACTATTGTTGCAATTTCAATGTTGTTGATTTGTGTATCACCAAATTTGCTTGAGATGATTTTACTGCAACACTGCTCAATTCATCCAAGTTGCTTGACATTGGCGTTTCAAAGAGTTGTCAGTCAAGGCGAGCTCATGAATATAACCCCCCCACTCAGCCTGTCTTTTCAAACTTACTGGTAGTTAGCCTTGAGATAAAAAGTACTTTTCAGAATGACTGTTCAGGACCTTCCTTATCCCTCAAATCCTTAAACTGAGACCAAGAAGCAACAAAAAAATAGCTTATTTTGACTTTGTGGCTGTGAAAGCTAGTGKAAACCCTAAATGATAAGCACTTTATAGTCAATAATCAGCAATCCTTAAGTATTCAAACAGAGGTGAATAAAACGGAATAAAGAGTTGGCTTCTTTTGCGCAGGACTACAATTTGATCCCAGAGAACATGCCCAGTTTGTAGGCTTTCTAGGGTGGGGTTTCAAGAGAGCTCGAGCTCTGAATAGTGATTGCCSGTTTGCCTTGCGTCGTACTAGTCGAGTAGACGCCGACTCCGCACGGAGGAATTGCCTAGACTGCATGGTGCAAAACCATTTAATATATTTACTTATTTTTAGGGACCGGCTGTATGATTAAGCTACAATCTTCAATGAGTAAGCATATCCCAGTAAGTGTCAATTTTCATATAACAATATTTTGTTACATTGTAGCTACTCGTGTTGTAATTCTGTATCAACTGGTCTTCAATTTTTCAAATGTTAAATCTCGGGCCTCTTCGACACATGCTTTGTTGTCTTTGTGAAATTGATACATGTGAGTTTTTCCTGTGATTAACGGTATGTTAAATGTGTATGCGAAATTAAATAGGCTTTGCCGTTAGCTTGACATTTTATTCGAGTTCAACGAGGTGGTGGGTTGCCTTTGGAGCGCCTTTGAGAAGCATTTGACGTAGCTATTACCGTCGTATAAAATTTACGCATTTTTCTTATGAACTTATCAGCAATATCATTGACAGTTTCTATAATCATTCTTACCTTAATTAACTGTAGTTTACTTAAACGAGGCTCTAAATATCTCACTATTCAAAATTTTGTTTCTCTATCTCAATGGACATTTACAAGTGCTCGGCTATGAGGCCTCTATACCGGTGATGGCGCCGAGTCTGCCCTCACAAAGGACAGTTTTATAGAAATCCTCTTTCATCATACTTATGTAAATTTCGGTTTGTTTGGGTTTTGTCGTTGGACAGACGTCTAGGTTTGACGTCATTGTATTGTCTCTTAATTAAAKGTCCAATTTGGCTCTAATGTTCAGAACAAAACATWATTTTCCAGCCGGAAAATATCGGATTAACTATCCATACTTCAAGCTTCTTAGACAGTATTTGGAGCACCWGCCAGAGAAAAACATATACAATGCTTAGGGCTAAGGGAATTATACATGGCTTGTGTCAAAAATAGCTTTGCTGAAATTCTAACAAATCTTTCCTTCTGTCAACGAGGCATATAGTATGCCTAATATGTAGATATTACTGCTTTTTGTATGCAATTATAAAGAAAAAGAATATGTAGAGAGTTGAGCTGTGACCTACGTAGGCCTTAGTAAGCTACATCCATCCTTCACACATTGGCAGTCGTGTTAGACCCATAAAATTAGACCTATGGTTAGACCAGATCTGGACTGAAAGAGAGCAGCAGTTATGTGTTTCCATAACCTTTTCTTTTTCAATTGTTTTAGCCAGTTCCCCCTTGAGTTTAGAGGCCTTATATCTTACTCCCTTCTCCTCCCCGTCTTGTCTCTTGCAGCAGTTCTGTGGTGTTCTGGGTCACACATTTATGGAGTTTCTGAAGGGCAGTGGGGACTACTGCCAGGCACAGCACGCAGCTGCCTATGCAGACGAGTGAACAGCAGAACTCACCTCCTCTCCGAATACATTGGACCCACAGGAGGAGGATCTGAAACGTTGGCAGGATCGAGGACACCTCCTAACCTACCAGCAGAACGAGCCTGGATGGGGTAACTCTACCTGCTGCACACTGCCCTCGTTGGCTTCTGCCTGGTCAGAATCAAGGGGGAACCTGTCTTGTTTCCCAAAGGAGAAGGGGTTTGATTTTGGTTGTCCACACCCTTTTTTCTGCCAAATCCGACCTCCTTTCGCCCCATAGCCTTCTTTAGCCCACTGGTCACGGTGTATTTTTATTGCGGGAATATAGTTTGACATTTTGTTGATATTCCCTCTCCCTCTAAATAAGTGTTTTTGTTAGATTGTTTTGTGGAAGATCTCGTTTTTTCGTCTGTCACCATGGCGCGTATGAACCGACCTGCCCCTGTGGAGATCACCTACAAAAACATGAGGTTCCTCATTACCCACAATCCAACCAATGCCACCTTGAATAAATTCATTGAGGTGAGCCCTCACATCATTAACACAGTGATGATATCAGAAATGAATTTTGTTATAAAACATAATGAATGTTCTGGATTCTCATAGGTAGTCCCTCTCTTCCATAGTATAAAGGGTCTGTTTAGAAAATATAAATGTTTCCCTGTGTAGTATGTCAAATGTACAATGGAATATGTTGCAGATCATATGAAAATAAAAGTACATTCTTCTACAGGAACTGAAGAAGTATGGCGTGACCACCGTTGTGAGAGTATGTGAGGCCACCTATGATTCCACCTTGGTGGGGAAAGAGGAAATACAGGTTCTGGTAAGCTTCAACATCACTGTTTACATCTCCAATGCAGAACTTATTTAYTACCATGTTACTACCATCTTTGTTTTGGTTTCTGAGAAAGAGGGCAGATGAACTAATTTCCCCCTCCACCAATAGGATTGGGCTTTTGATGATGGAGCTCCTCCCTCTAACCAGATTGTTGATGATTGGTTGAACCTCCTGAAGACTAAGTTTAGGGAGGAGCCTGGTTGCTGCATTGCTGTCCACTGTGTAGCTGGCCTGGGGAGGTAAACTAGTGTTCTTATTTCCCCTCTTAGTATAGAAACATGTATAATCATGTAACAAGGATTTTAAASATGTAATAAGTATTTATATTCAGAATTGTGTTAGATTGATGATGCTAGTTCTTTGGTAAGAATGCCCAAAAACAATTAGCCATAATACACAGTATTAAAAAGTCCCATAGTACCCTAACCCTAACTGCCTTTTGTCAACTTTTCTTCTGAGTATTTACCAATGTTTTTTTTGTGTTGTACTCCTAGAGCCCCTGTCATGGTTGCCCTGGCTTTGATTGAATGTGGGATGAAGTACGAAGATGCTGTCCAGTTCATCCGGCAGTAAGTCTGATGCAAATACACYTTCATGTAGATCTCTATATACTGTAGCTGCAGCATCTTAAAATGGAGGCTAAAACGCATTGTTTTGAAATAATCGGACTGAGCTGCAATTGAGAAGTTGAAATTGCATTATGTGTACCTTAACCCTTAGTACAGTGTAAGTACATTGTAACAGTGGGTAATATTTCATTCAAAAGGGGAGGCTAGTCTATACAACCCACTGTTTTGAATTAATATCACTGACCTGCAATTTAGATGATGTGAAATGACAATGTAYTTTCTCTCGTAACAGGAAGCGTCGCGGAGCGTTCAACAGCAAGCAGCTTTTCTACCTGGAGAAGTATCGTCCAAAGATGCGCCTGCGCTTCAAAGACTCCAACGGCCACCGCAACAACTGCTGCATCCAGTAGTAAAGCCAACTAACTCATAGTCCATGCCAACAATGCCCCTATAAAATACATTMATTTCTTTATCTTATCTACCTGGCAGGCTTGTTTTTTTCTTAGTAAATCCATTGTGTTGAAGTATTTCCATTGGAAATTCATTCTCGAATAATTCAAGTTTTCCCTTCTCAATTAAAAAATGTCAAGTGTCAAAAAAGAGGTTAGTTTGTGAACAAGTGACAGTGAGTGAGTGTTCTCTATGTGTGTCCTTMGAATTGGAAAGGAGCACAGCTAGTGAAGTAATTTTGTGAACCCCCAGATGTTGGTTTATACATGTTGAACACATCCCAAGGTTTTAATTGGCAAGKGTGCTTATTACTTWAAAAAAATATTTTAAAAAGTACTGTAAYGATGATTTAACATGAGTAGTTAGGTATCCCTTTAAATTTTATGATTCAGTTCAATACTGAATAGAAAGATGTATGCCTTCCTCCACATGGTTAAAACTTGAAATGCCTTACAATTAAAATGGAACAAAAAGGCAATCGAGTGGGTTTGTCATCCACTACATTAGAAAAGGTGTTTCATTTTTTTACTTGGAACAAAAGAATGTTGCCTTTGTCTTGTGCAGGACGTCTACAYACTTAAGTCCTTTCAGTAACTATTTTTAATATGAAATGCTTAATTGTTGCAATATTTGTTTATTGAAAGTCTGGGACCTTTTATTTWTTTWTTTTYTCTTATCAAACCTTGTTGATTAATTACTGCCATGTCCGAAATGTGATTTGTGTTTTTCGCTTTGAAACTGGACTTCAACGTCTGCGATATTTTGTATGCCTTTTTATTTTGATGTGCGTAACTTAATACTTGGATACTTGATGATTTATGTATTTGAAAATGTGTATTATTAGGTTGGCTATTTATACTATCAATGGATGTGTGTTTTAGTACCGTGAGCGACAAATTGTAACTGTTCACCAACTTGTGAGAGTACATTAAAATGATACACTGAAAACTTGGTTTTGAATGGCATTTAATGCACTTTAATATCCTATTGTACTCCCATTAGTGAAGGCCTAYAATGCCTTACTTGTTTTACATTGGCCTTGTTTAGTTTAATGGATTGTCCCRGTGGGCTTGTTCTGCCTGTAGTACCAGCATTGGCACTAACAAAGAGTCAGATCTGTCTAYGGGACTGCTGACTGGTACCGTGGCAGAGAAAGAGGAAGATTACATACTGTTTCATAGAAGATCATGAGAAACCAATTCAGCTAATGAAATAATTATGCCAGAATATCCCCAAAAAACAAGCCGTGCGGAGTCACGGGAGAGGTTTTCCCACAGGAAACGGCTTGAAACTGATMATGTAAGTTTAATACATTTAGTGACACATAACATGCCATAATTAAGGTATACTTAACTGCATTTGGTTTAAATGAGAAGCGTGAGCTCAATTACAGGTGAGTAATTTATTGATTCAACCCTCTCCTACCCTGTTACATGTCCCTCAAGGCATACTTAATAACAAAAAGATTATTCTGCATAGGAAAACTACAGTCTAATGCAAAAAGACATACAGCATTTTCAGCAAATGAGAAGTCCTTTTGTGGAGATATTTTTTAAATGGCTGTTGGTTACACCCTGGATCTGGTGACAGTCAAGCTTGCTAGTGTCCCCTTGTGGCTATATTTGTACCCACAGGCCATCCAGTCTGTAGAACTCTGCATGCCTCAGAAAATGTCTCTATAAGGCCTACTGAAGATGTGTGAAATTAGCCGAAAAACATGTTGCTGGATTTTCGTTGTAGTCTTTCATACAAAACATGCAAGACTTTATCAAAATGTGTTTATTTTCTCTTTTGTACAACCTTTGAAGTCACCTCCTCTGACCTTTATAATAAATAAGAATGGCATATACAATTTCTACATATGTCTTCAAACAACACTGCCCTCCTAGTTCKCCCATCACAAAAACAGTCATCATGACAAAGAAAATCCTACATCAGGAAGACGATAAAGCATAGGGGTTGGTGAGTGGATATGCAACAAAGATACTCGCAAACAAATGAAAGTCATTGAACCAAAAGTATACCGGTAATTTGTATGAAAGTTCGGTATTGACACAAATACATAAACATACAGAATCCTGTGAATTAAAAATGGTTGGCACATTKTCGCTTAAAGCACAGTTAGTCTGGTCTGTTTTGGTTTTAACTTGGTTCATATTTAACAAAACACAAAGCCTACAGTACCCAATAAAATCACAATTAGTTTGCCCCAAAAATKTAATGGTCTTTTTATTTTACAGTGCCAAGATTGCAAAAGCTGATGTAAAAAAAAAAAAAGCGAAACTTTGTCAGCGGGATATGGGTTGTTCCAAGAGCTAAGGAGTACTGAAATGTGTTTTAGAAGGGTATAACAAAACAATTAAACAAAATACAAACAAACAGTCAAAACAGATCAAACAAAGTAATGTTTCTTCCCCAGGGTTGGGGGTACATTTTCATCTAATTTCAATTCATTCAAATCAGGAAGTTACCTGAAATTCCAATTCTATTCAATTTTCCTGCTTTTCAATGAGAAACATTTTTTAATTAGAATTTCAGTTTACTTCCTGAATTGACTGAAATGAAATGGAACTGACCCCAACCCTGATCTTCCGTGGCGCGTTAGTTAGTTCCTCCATTAGTCTCTCAATAGTTTGGCCCCTGTGGCCCCTCAGTTCAGGGACCCGTTGGGTCTCCGACTCACATCTTATTCCTCATTTGGCCCTTTCATGCCGGAATCTTTTGCCGATATCGGTGACGCCACCATAGGAAGGATGCACTGTGACGACTCGCAGTAGCCGTTGAGACCAGAACGACCAGGAGGCCCTGGAACGCCGGGAATACCGGGAACGCCGCGTGGCCCTCTCTCGCCGTCGCGGCCTTCTGTGCCATAGGCGGCTCTACCGTGATCACCTGTGGATAGAGTGGTCGGTTGAGATTTGTAGATGAATGTGGAACTGCTTAATAGCTAGCTAACCATGTTATAGCTGAGCATATAGAGACTTGGCGCATATTGGGTTAGCACAGTGGTTATGGCTATAGCCTTCATTATTATGGTGTGGGCATGTAGCCTTATAATACTCTTGTGACTGGTATCTTTACCTGGTAGACCGGGTGCTCCAGGTGCTCCTTTAACCCCTCTCGCTGTGGGTCCTCTGTCTCCTCTGTCGCCCGTGTCACCTACGCAGAACATATACATTATCATCAATTCAAGTAACGTTTAGCGATGCAGGATGGCTGTAGTGAACTTCACTTGTGATGGCACAAACAATCCTAATTATTCAAATGGAGATCACTTATACTACTGCTACCAGMCTGCTTCAGCCAACTTGTAATTGTCTTAACAAACTAGGCCATAATATTACATTTAGGATATATTTAGAGACCCAGGACCTCACCTTTGGGCCCTTTGCGACCCAGTAGCCCTGGAGGTCCTTTGAGACCTGGCAGTCCTCTGGCCCCGTCCAGTCCTGGGTAGCCGTTCTCTCCGGAGGGGCCTGCAGGACCAGGGGGRCCAGGGGGACCTGGCAGTCCAGAGATGCCTGCCTCAGGCCTCCTCAGGCTGGCTGCTAGCTGRGCTARCTGCTCTGTGGCACAGGAAGGGAAAAGGATGGTCAGTTCAATGAAACCTATGGACATGCCTTGTCAAATGTGATGGGTTCAGTAATGGTCAATATCAAATGGATAAGAGTTTGATATGAAAATGATCATGACTTACCTTGCATTACCCTCATGCAAACTCCTGTGATGTGTGTATCGCTTGGTTTTTTCCCCTGAGAAAACAGGTGGTTGTTGAGAAAATTGTGGTGTTATCCGATAACTAATGCTATTCATAGCTAGCTACACAGGCTTTTTTTCGTGAAATGTCTTAGCACATGGAAATACTTAAAGAGATTCACTGGTAAACTCTTTCGTCAGTAGTTCTGAATGTGGCGCTCATGAGCCAAAAGTGGTCGACGAAAATTGCCTACTGTGTCACATATGTGCAGATATGTGCAACACGTCAATGATCTCTCTCTCGATCTGCTGTGTGTGCCTCTTGCTAGCTGTCACTCAAATGGCGAGGGGCTGARGCTCATTGGCTAGAACTCGAATTGCTAGGGCCCTGGCCCACATGGGGGAATATGTAGGGAAAATGGCGCAGCACAGCTTCAAGAAAAACAGTTGCTTTCAAACGAGGGATTTCGTGACTAATTGAGGTAAGACAGYCATTCTCATAGATGATACATGTATAAACTACACATTGACACATACAGCCCAAAACAGAAGGTTTAAAAAATACTTAGTAGACACCAAAGTTCGGGAGCATGTCTTTAACACAGGGCAAAGTCATCATGTGAATTCTGCTGTCTCCTCCAGTCTACTCTATATGAGTGCAGTGCTAAGAAACAACTCTTTTTGACTCCTGCTCTGTTTCAGGCCCTCAGATCTGGTTAATTGTTAAAGTGCCTACCGCTGGCCCCTGTGTCCCTGGCAGTCCTGGCACCCCTCTGTCCCCCTGCATGCCACGTGGTCCAGGTTGGCCCGGCTTGCCCTCTGGGCCTGGTATGCCCCGGCCGCCCTCCGGCCCTTTGTTTCCAGTCTCTCCTGGTCTGCCCGTCTGAAAACAGCGACAGAGCGCGACACAATGGCATTCAGCATTCATTCAAAACAAAAGGTAAAATTGGATTACACAGACTGCACCATTGGGAGGATAGACAATGCTGTCTGTCTAGGTCTAGGATCATGTGTTTCAGGCATGTAGTCCTACAGTGTGCAAGGCTTTCTTTTGGCATGGCGCAAACACTGTGAAGTGATTAAGTAATGAGAAATGATGATGCTCACTTGTACGTGACCTCTAGTATTAGACAGCTGTATAAAGTTGTGGCATCTAATCATGATGAGTCCCCCATGATTTTGGGACAAACCGGTATCACATTATGTGTACTGGACATAATTGGGCTAGTCCATGTCAACAGAGAGCTGTAGCAGTAAGCGATGCTATAAACTGGACTCACCGATCCTTTCTCTCCTGGCTCCCCTTCGTCACCCTATAGTAAAACAGAATCAGTACTCTTTTATTTAAAAAAACAAAATGTTGGGCACAGCAACGTTTTTTCTTTATGTATTTACTCACAAAGTCCCCTCTGTCTCCCGCTGTGCCCTCTGAACCTGCTTCTCCCTAAATCAATGAGTAGAAATGTCTTTGTTAGAGAAAATACATGTCTTACGGGATYGTTAACACGTATCCATCCCAAGTAGGCCTTGGTGGGGCCTTCTGTACTCTTCTGGTAGCTCCTAGTGCTTGATGCTACTCATCTGAATTCACTCCATTCATCWTCTTCCATCATTTGATGACTAYATAGAATATGGTCACCTCCCTTATGCAGGAATGTACTATTCGGTTGGTTGAGATGGTATTGATAGAACTTACTTGTTCTCCTTGAGCACCGGTCAAACCGACTGCACCCTGGAGAGATAGGAATAGGAAAATTATATTTTGCTTTTACACATGTATTTCTGCTCCTGCTTTTGTGGTACCTTTTATATTCCTTACCCTGTCTCCATTCTGTCCAACCAGGCCGGCAGGGCCAGGCAAACCAGGAAGCCCGAGATCCCCTTTACCTCCCTGTAAAAAAGAAATAAATATATATACACACACACACACTTAAAAAACTCGAACACAGTGGATTGCCTGTGCAACGCTCCAACCTCCCCCCTCGCCTTSAGCTGACTACATTTGCACCCAAAAATATTTTTTGCTGGAAAAAAACGTGTCTAAACGGGTGAGCTGGAAAAGGTATTGGGGACACACTCCATGAGTTGTTTTGGAAGTGTGGGTACTAATTGTGGCATACCCTCAGGCCGACTGGTTTAAGGAATTCCTGGGAAACAGAGGATTCTTTCAGGCCTTTTCAGCTTATTTTCCTGGCCTGAATCCTCCTCTCTGAAGAAATACCCCTGGGCCCATGGACCAGTGTAACAGGACTCCATTCATGCCCCCTCATCGGCGGATTACAGTATTACTGCAGTCTGGAGGCTTATAAAGGGCTGCCACTCTCAATATGAGAGAGCATACGGCTCCACTTGCTTGGAGTGGGTTTGCGCTTAGTCACTGGTATTCAGCTTGGTTGAGCTGAATGGTTACTATGGTAACGATGCCAATGTTAAATTGTATATGTATGGAATGATAGCAGATAATAYCAATATACACTGAGTGTACAAAACATTAAGAACACCTTCCTACTATTGAGTTGCACCCCCTGTTTTGCCTTAAGTGGATTTAACAAAGGACATCAAGGGATCATAGCTTCCACCTGGATYCACCTGGTCAGTCTATGTCATGGAAAGAGAAAGTGTTTCTAATGTTTTGTACACTCAGTGCATTGTTTATACTGATGTTATGTCATATATAAATAGCAAAAGACTTGGTATGGATGGGCGCGGCTTGTGTTCTTTGCACAGTGGGTTCTTAGATCCAGGAAAGGTAGGGCAGGAAAGGCATTGTAATGAAAATAGGAAAGTAAGCATAAATAATTACATATACAATTATTTCAACATCATTTTAATGGCCACCCTAGTAAATKTTGAGAGACCAGCATCGACTTTGTTCTTGCCACACAGCACATGATCCTAAAAAGGTCATTTATTTCATACTCTTTGTTTTCTTCTTCCTCCTCTTTCACACCGTCTTCATCATGTTCTTGTCTTCCTCTTCTTTCCCCATCACAGTAGCATCATAATCCATCACATTGCAAACCACAAAATCCTGTTCTGTATTCCGAATTGAACTGGCTTCACTCCGATATTTCCTTGTCTRCATCTTACCTTACCAATCCTTGYATTTTCTCACAACAAAGTYTGATGACTGGAGCACCACAGGGTTCTGTGCTTGGTCACTTGGTCATCACTTCCCATGGCTTTTCCCATCATTCTTGTGCAGAAGATGCTCAACTCCCTCTATTCTTCCACCTGTTTTACTACTCAGGTTACAGATTTCACCAGCATCTTAGCCTAGTTCATTTGTATGTTTCAAGTTCATTGGTCAGTTTGATAATCATGGTTGATACCGTGGTACTTGTATGGATGTTTACGAGAAATTGTCAAATGGTTTATCCATTGTGGTTCAGGATACATATAACGGGCTTGTTTTGRGGCTATGAGTATGTCAGTTATAATGGTCTGTTGGGCTGTTGACTTACCCTGGGTCCTGGTGCCCCTGCAGGTCCGTCTGGGCCACGCACTCCTCTTTCACCCTACAGCRAAATAAGAGAAGAAGAATAGGAAGTTATAGAGAAGAAATTGTGGCGCAGGTGCAGATTTATTATAGTCTTGTAGTCCAAGACCTTCCCAAATGAATCACATGAAGTTCTGAGCTTGTTGAACAATGCTTATAGTACAATAGAGCAAAGGTTGTGCGTGGCAATAGAGTTCAAATGCTTTGTGCTGATCTTGTTTATTCTATTGTTCAGTTATTTAGCTCACACCGTTATCCCTAATTCCCTAACCCTRAAATCACGAGGTTCCAGATCATTTATTCAAACTGCTGAAGTTCATACGAGACCTTGAAAAGAGTAATCCAACTTGATAGTGTTTTATGGCTTTCTCACAGTGAATCACATATACTATAGAACATACTCACTGGTCCACCTCTTGCTCCGACAGGTCCTACTTCTCCCTGCTCGCCACGTTCCCCCTGTCAACAAAGCAAGTCACCATGAGATCTCTCATGCTACTGGTGCAAGTACGAAMGGGATATTATGTATACTGTATCAAAGTATTTTGTTTCATCACTGTCATTTAATGTGATTTAATTTTCATCAATAGACTTTCTCTTGACTTACTGATTTCCCAGGAGACCCCATTAGTCCTACAGAACCTGGGTCGCCAGAGTTACCCTAGTAACAAAGAGAGGAAAACATAAGATTCCCTATAATAGAGATTCATATACTGTATGGTCAATAACTGATTTAATTCATACATTTAAAATATTCCCCTACCATCTCGCCACTTTGTCCTTTTGGACCATAAGCGCCTGGCAAACCCTATGGCGAGAATCACATCAAAACAAATGAACAACCAAACAAACCCAAACAAATACAAATGTAGAATGGATATGATGAATCAGAGATGCTAGGGGTCAGAGGTCACACTTACAGGAAGTCCTTGGAGCCCAGCATCACCT
>NW_019942505.1:797911-811144 GCF_002910315.2 Salvelinus sp. IW2-2015
TGAATGCAATAATTTAACAAGTAGAAGTCAATATCTCCGTATTAACTGCAATATAATAAGATATTGGAACAGTTGGAAGCCCTGTGTACCTAGCCATCATTTTCTAAATGTTAAAAAGGCAGTACTCACCGGKGTTCCGACTTTGCCAAGCTCGCCCACCAACCCTTGTSCACCAGCTGCTCCCTGTCAGTGAAACAAAAAGGACATGACACAGTGCTAATGTACTGAATTCTCTTGTATTTAAATACATTATTCCTTATTCAGGTGTGGGGAAAATGGTAAAGTACTCACATCAGTCCCATCAGGTCCCTCGCCCTGTGGTAGACAAAAGAGAATTCAAATCAAATCAAATTTTGCGCCGAATACAACAGGTGTAAACCTTAGATTGAAATGCTTACTTACAAGCCCTTGACCAACAATGCAGTTTTAAGAAAAAAATTATAAAATAAAAATATAACAAATAATGAAGGAGCAACAATAAAATAACAGTAGCGAGGCTATATACAGGGGGTTCCAGTACAGAGTCAATGTGCGGGGGCACCGGTTAGTTGAGGTAATTGAGGTAATATGTACATGTCGATAGAGGTAAAGTGACTATGCATAGATATTAAACAGAGAGTAGCAGCAGCGTAAAAATGGGGGGTGGGATGGGGACAGTGCAAATAGTCCGGGTAGCCATTTGATTAGCTGTTCAAGAGTCTTATGGCTTGGGGGTAGAAGCTGTTAAGAAGCCTTTTTGACCTAGACTTGGAGCTCCGGTACCGCTTGCTGTGTTGTAGCAGAGGAAGCGATACCGGAGCGCCAAGTCTAGGTCAAAAAGTCTTCTTAACAGCTTCTACCCCCATTCATGGAGAGGCTTGAAGGTGTAAAATGTAGGTAAAGTTGCATTTTTCTGTAT
This sequence comes from Salvelinus sp. IW2-2015, assembly GCF_002910315.2. Classification (NCBI taxonomy): domain Eukaryota; kingdom Metazoa; phylum Chordata; class Actinopteri; order Salmoniformes; family Salmonidae; genus Salvelinus; species Salvelinus sp. IW2-2015. The sequence continues at coordinate 798,810 of NW_019942505.1, forward strand.
AAACAAGTTAATCAATGCAGTAACAAGGGTACAGTAATTAAATGTACAATTTTAAACAATGCAGTTTCAATAAATCAGTCCTTACAGTATGTCATACCCTTAAATAGATATTGTATCCTTATAAGTGTCATATCCTAGGTGGGCGTATTTATGTCATATATGATTTCAGGTCAACCAATGGGTGTCTGTGTACAATACTTAGAAAGGTGTGTTATGCCGAGTTCACAACATCTCATAATTCCGTAAATACCAGGATAAAACTGTGAAAAATCCACCGGTAATTACTAGTGGGAAACTCATCTATCATCCCCGTGCTCCGAGTTTGTCACTTGCACCTCTCTGCTGTCATTTGTCAAGAAAAAAGACAGCAAGCATGGTGGCATCTTCAGCAGTTGTTGTTTATGGTAAGAAAAAATACACATTGTTGATAGAAAATGTATTCTGTTCATCTTCCTTTTAATTTAGAAAGTGAACGCAGCTCTTGATATACTTGTTATGGGCAAAAAAGAGCAAAACAATCACAAGCCTTCTAATGAGCCCCATGTTTGATGGTATTTCCCAAAACGTGAATGMACTCAACTCGTATTTATAAATCCACAACTGGTAATTACCACCTTCCCACTTGATTATGAACGAAGCATTAGACAATTTTATGGGTGTGTCCTTTCGTTACATGGTCCTTGAAAGGGAGGAGCCTATTCCAGATTTCCAGTCATTTCAGTGGATGGGTAAGACAAGTCCTTGGAGGGGATGGTCCCATCCTTATGTTAATGTAATAATCCATTGAAACAAGTGAGGACGATCCCTTTCCAGATGATGTTTGGTCATTTCTGCATGATTGCCATAGGCTATGTCATAACGGACAATACCCCTACTASATCCCTATTATACGTACATTATATTAATACATTTAGTTAACCATGCTTACTTACAATCTCCCCGACTTCCCCAGCCTCTCCGGATTCACCCTGATAGAGAAGCACACAAGATGGTTGGTGATGACAATAACATGGCAGCRAAACAATCTCAACCTTTCATTGCTTTGGAGCATACTGATATTTTCTCATTCATACTCTTCWGACCAGYCTCCACACACTGAGTACTGAGAGTGTATATGCATTATATTTCAGCAATATWGATATTAGACAGATAGGAAGGTTATGGATACATTTGATTTCAAATAAAGAAAACKTACTTTTGGTCCARGAGGCCCATCTGGGCCGAGATCTCCAACAGGTCCAGTGGCACCCTATAGAGAATACAAAGCTTATATCAACCACACAGGAATATGAATGTCCATGAGTAAACAATATAAAACTTCAATACGTGTCTTATGCCCTCCAGTTAAAGAACTAATTTCACGCTCTGTTACCCATTCTTAGTGTGATATTTTATATTTTAATCTTTACAAGTATTCAATGGGACTCCTGGGAAATTATAAAAGGACATGATTGTGAAAATATTCATTAGAAACAATAGGCAATCCATCCATTCCTCCATTCCTGAAATGAATTGATTTGAAATAGAACTGTTCCAACACTGAGTTGCTGACACAGTACTCTCTGAGATCACCATTAGTAACAGGGTTTCCTTACTTCAAGGCAATATTACTGTAAATCTGATTTCCTTAATGAAATTTGTGTTTGATAAACACAAAGGAAGGTTTGTAATCCAAATCTATAATCTAGAAACAAGATTTCGACAAATTATGAAAGGCATCTCAATTGAGACAGCTCTTATATTCCACCTTTGTATCTTGACGATAATATATTACACAGTATGTGATCAATGCTCTAACTAAACAATGTACTAACTAAACCATTGCATATTTTCATCATTGACATTTCATGGATTACATGTTTCCTGTACAGTAATTTAGCAATTATAAGACTAAAATGGGTGTGTCTTCTCTCACACTGTTTAGCCCCTCCCCTCTTCCACCACCTACATAAACCATAGGTAATTTAATTAGTCTAACTAGTCCTCCGCCAAGCTTGAATCAATGGATTGAAAAGAGAAGACGCTCTGAACTATCCTCTCAACATCAAGGAACTACTACTACTCTCGAACTAGTCAATAGCTTTGGCAGGCAACAAACAACAGAAATCCGGAATCATTCAAATCAGGACTCCAGTTATGGACAGAGAAACAGAAAAAATGGATGATAGTTGACTACTTGAAGTCAGTGTTATCAAGGTATTTGCTGTTCCTAAAAATAGGATCACTATTCACTAAACAAAACAGGGAGCTACCCAGCCAAAACTWGTGCATACCTCAACACACCTGGACACTACCAACTCTGCCAGACACACAGCAGTCAGCAGTTCATCTGATAAGCCATTCTGTATTCAGCATTATCGCCCAAATGGACAGCACACACACTGTTGTCCTTCTGTTCCACCTTTCCCAGCATACAGTTCTTTCCTGTCAGCCATCACTGGGCGGCCGAATCCCCTGCACCCCCCGACTCACACAAAAAGACCTCTGTTTCTCTGTTTCAGTCAGGAAGCTATTTGAAGCATTCTCCTCTCTCCCCTAAATACCCAGGTTGATGTATCCCACTGACCCCCCCCTCCAAAMCTTTTGCTCAGGAGCCAATATAAATGACTCACACAGCAGTAGTACCACAGATTTTCAGCCCCTTRAGTTTCAGAAGTTACAGATGTTCAATAGACTCAGTGGAGTCTGTTATCTGATTTTGTACTACGGTTTCCTGCTTGGGGAGTATGAATAATAAACTGGTTGTAAATGTGTGTATTCTGTGTAACTTACGTCTGCCCCTGGTAGGCCGGCTGTTCCGGGAGTTCCTGGTTTGCCGTCTTCCCCATCAGGACCCTGGGAACAGAGTGACCATTTCAATACCATGCTAAAATGTATTAACCATTTATTGGTAGGTTATGGCAAAGGAAATGATAGTCCACTCACAGGGCCGCCTTCTATGAAGTTATCGTCCCCTCTGTCTCCCTGAAATTAAATAGAAAAAGGGAATGTTTATTTAATAACCATGTAAAACTCCACTAAAGGTTGAAAATGACAGAATAACACAATTAATGTTGGTCTGTACCAGGTGAGGTGCTGTACAACAGATACGTCTGAAGCCTGAAATGACACAAATAAACAATAAAATATGAAATCAAAAGATATCTCACATCAATGCCGTCGACTCCAGGCACGCCTGCTATACCAGGGGGTCCTGCGGGGCCTCTGGGACCGACAGAGCCCCTCTGTAGATAAATACACAAAATCATTTAWAGAGCCTCTACTGAAATGTATCTCCAAATCATGGCTGATGGCAGTGCTTTGGTCACCACACACAAAGAGCTCCATTGTGTGAAATTAGTCGTTTTGTGGGCAGAAAGGTCAAGAAAAKAAAACCACAAGCCTTTATCCACTATACAAGGGACCACTCTAKGTAATGACATATGTTGAGAATATCTTTGTTGAGATTGGATCCATATGTCAGCACATGTTATGTTATTTGCCCTACACACACACCTCTAAATCATGCAGCTATTTACAAAAGAAAGAAATAGTCCACTAATCAATAGGCATATTATGGTAGGTCTAATGTATTTGTAAACTATATGGTTCAACGAATCTGTAAATGCATAGAAGATGTGTTTGAAAACATTTGGGAGTCTGAGCATCCCATCCCAGCCTATCCCATCCATGGGAAATTCTATCCCAATAACACAGGACAATATAATCTCAAGAAAAGCAGTCATACATGCCTGTTATACAAACCAGTTATACATTGTGGCTGRCAAACAACTCGGTGTGAACCATTGGAGAAGAAAATAACAGTAATTTGTGACTTACCTGAGCGGAGCAAATAAGGACGATTTGCAATAAAATCACSAGCAATAACTCCCGATATATCCTGGCGCGAGCCATGGTCTTCCCAAAGACACAGAAGACGCAAAACGTCCCTTTTACCGGATTAGTTGGGATTTACGGACCACCTGTCAATATTCCCCAACTGAACCTCACAGTAGACTGAAAGGTACCATGTACTATTAAAATTCATGTTTATTCATGATGGACTGAAGARCTGGTAAGTGGTTGGAGGAGAGATGGAAGGTGCGCGCAAGGGGAGGGTTTCTCTGAGACAGTGGTGGGATTTGGAATGTTCTTTCAATATGTATAAATACCTGCAACTTTCGCTGACWTGTAGGTTGTGAACTAAACGCTTGTATTCTAACAGTTTATTACAAATTGTAAAAAAACAAAAAAACAAATCCAACCTTTTCCCAAATAGCATAGGACAAAACCTAGACTACTTCTGCACAGGTATAACATACAGCATAAATTATGTTGCTGTTGCAATCATCAATGCAATATTTCTTCAACATAGAGTTTGTAAACGAGAGAGCAAAATKAATTTAAATCTGTCAGCCTGATTTGATTTTGGACATTGTGGGAACATCACGTAGGCGTCGGCCTACAATAGATAAACGTGAGTGAGATCTATTATTCAAAAAACACATATCCCCACTGATTAAATTGTCGATTTTGATTGACTTGCTTTAATGCTTATTTTTATATAGCTATCTCAAAGAGAGAAATACAGTATATAAATGGCGTATTTTATGAATGTACTAACTCCGCCATGGTTCGTGAGGAAAATKAATGGCGTTTTTGTAGGGTTTTTGGATAAACGCCTAAAATAAGGTCTGTGATAAACAGGTATAAGAAAGTTTATACGTTTTGTTCTATGAGATYATCTTCATAAACGACCATCACTTTTTGTGAATTTTGAATAATTTATGCAATAATGTAAAAAAAAGAAAAAAGAATGGTCATGCTATTATCTCATAGAACAAAATGTATTAGAGCTCCTAATCAGCTTGTTTATTCCATGTGTACCTCTGTGTTGTTGTTTCTGTCGCACTGCTTTKCTTTATCTTGGCCAGGTCGCAGTTGTAAATGAGAACTTGTTCTCAACTAGCTTACCTGGTTAAATAAAGGTGAAATAAAAAAAATATTAAATWAAAAAATCCTGTGTTAACTTCTGAATTYATTTTGGGCGTTTTTTCCAAAACCCTATTCTTTCCCCATTCATTTTTCCATAGGGATGACTAAGGACTGCAAACTGGCGAGCACACAAACATGTCAGACAAAATCTTGTAATGGCATCATCTTCATAGGCACTGCATCATCATAGGCACTGACTGCATTGCCAGGGTATCCYCACGGTCTTCCTTGCACAAGGCGGCGATATTTCTGGGCCAAGTCAAATCCACCGAAGAAAATTCAGAAAGGGCGTCGTTTTTAAAGCACGTTGTTTTTTTCGAACAACGGCTGTGTTGTTGTCTTGGTAYTGAAAATACAAGCAGTAACTAGCTAGCTGGTTCAGTTCAATACTTTTTTYCCAGTTCAATAACGTTACTTGTGTTGCAAAACAGACGTGGCTAACGTTACGCATTTATACTAAGAAGCTTACACTGTATAGGTAAAACACATTTTATCAATCAATGTTAGCATTGGCAAAATGGCCTGTTGTGTTGAAYTGCTGTCTTTGTTATCCTGCTAAGTTAGCTAGCTAGTTATATTATAAYTTAGCTAGTTAACGTTAGCTGGCCATTGGCTCATTTAACATGTATTTGAAGCTAACGTYAGCTGCTAGATTGCATACAAMATTAGAAGCATGCGTCMTTTTGGTTGATTTGGGCTAGCTAGATAAGGAAGARATCATGAACGTTTGATTGATTGTAGCTAGAGTTTGGTTGGTGGTTGTCTAGCCTGATGGTAGCTAACAACTTGTTGCTGATTTTAGTCAATCGCTTCCATCATTATTCTCTGCTATCCATAATTGATCACGTAGTTATCTATCTAGCAGTAACGTTATCTAGCAATCCATCTAACTKTCCAACTGCTTACTTTTGCTTATATTACATTTAAGGGACAATTMTTTTTCAGGAAATGGAAAACTTGGATTTCTCGGAAGATGAAATTCAACAACAATTGGAGGCACTTGGTTACAACAAAATACCAAAACACAGACTACGTGAATTCAAAAGAGGTGGGTTGATAAAATTAGCGAATATAGGTCTACATTTTGATGACCAAATGCTGACTAAATCTGAAATAACTGGGATGTCTTGTGACTTTCACTCTGCAAGTTAGCTGTCAGATTGGTGGAGAAGCAACTTTGTKTGTGTGTGTGTGTGTRYGTGYGTGTATATAGATCTAGRTGAACTGATCCGACATGAAAAATCTAAGAGCCACTCRTCCAGTGAATTGAACTCGACAAGATCTCAAAGCACCATCTTCAAAAGTCCTCCTGCAGTCACCAAGGTTAAAGGTAAGATCACTGTACGTGTTCTCATGTCCACTACATAATCAAATATAAYTGGGCCCGGTTTCCCAAAAGCATCTTAAGGCTAAGTTCCTCTTAGAGCCATGGGATCCCATGGTTCCTATGGTTTTAAYGRTGAACTTAGCYTTAAGATGCTTTTGGGAAACTGRGCCCTGGTCAGTAAGTGTTGGTTGTACCATTTGATGAGCAGTGAGGTTCCTCTTGAGTCTCGATTGAATTTCCTTGTTTTTCCCCCTTCTTTTCCCCCCTAACAGTACAGGATAACACTGCAGCCTTCAGAAATGTGTTTGCCCAGGATGGTCCATCACACCATGAAAGACGGGTACATATTCTTGTCCCAAATCATTCAGTCCCYCTTCATCCAGCAGATAAGCTAGCTGTATTGTATTTATAAAAATTAAAACAAATATTAGAATGGCATGTTACTTTGTTCTGTGCTCCACCCAGGTGCTAACCTCCACATACAGCAGAGACAACAGTAACTATGGTGCCAGACAGGAGTATGACTCCTACACTCAGCACTCTGTTGCCCCCAAGTACCAGCGCCCCTCAACAGCCCCTAATAGGCTGGAAGTGGATCCAGRCCTAACTGACCTCCAGCAGTTATCGTTCTCTGTCAGTCAGTCATCCACACCAGACCGAGACACAGGAGCGCATGGGAGACCCTTTATCAAGAGGAAAGTCCTTAGGTGCGGTAAGTTTACATCAGGCGGCTTTGTAAAGACTATAATGATCACGTGTGTGGCTTTGTAAAGACTACAATGATGACGTGTGTGGCTTTGTAAAGACTACAATGATCACGTGTGCAGCTTTGTAAAGACTACAATGATCACGTGTGCGTGCGGCTTTGTAAAGACTACAATGATGACGTGTGTGGCTTTGTAAAGACTACAATGATGACGTGTGTGGCTTTGTAAAGACTACAATGATCACGTGTGTGGCTTTGTAAAGACTATAATGATCACGTGTGTGGCTTTGTAAAGACTATATATAGTGTTGGCTTTGTAAGTATAATGATACGTGTGGCGTTTGAGTAAGAGCTGGATGATCCAATGGTGCGGCTTTGTAAGACTATATTGATCGTGTGTGGCTTTGTAAAGATACAATGATCAGTGTGGGCTTGTAGAATATAGTTGTGTTGGCTTTTAAGATACATTGATCATGTGTGTGCTTTGTAAAGCTTATATACAGTGTGTAGGCTTTGTAAGATACATGATCACGTTGTGGTTTGTAAGACTATAATGTCACGTGTGCAGCTTTTGAAAGGCTGCAATGACCGCGTGCTTTGTAAAGATTATAATGATCACGTGTGTGCTTTGTAAAGACTAATGATCACGTTGTATTGAGGATTACTTGAATCAACTCCTTTGTTTCTTCCTAAAGGAAACATAGGCCAAGTTCACGTCTCGATGAATCAACACTAGTAAGATTCAGGTAATTTAATGTTATGCAGATATTATTTATGCAAAAGTAGGTAGTACTATTTTAAATAAGGCCGGGTGTGGAGTTGGCCATTATACACTGGGCAGTTGGGTCCTGGTACTGATTGGCTGAAACGCTTCTAGCCATGTCATCCAAAAAGAAACAGGACCCTGTCTTTCAAAGATAATTCGTAAGAATCCAAATAACTTCACAGATTTCATTGTAATGGTTTAAACATGTTTCCCATGCTTGTTCAATGAACATAACAAAATAGAACATGACCTGTGGAACGGTCGTTAAGACAATAACAGCTTACAGACAGTAAGGCATTAAGGTCACAGTTATGAACTTAGGACACTAAAGAGGCCTTTCTACTGACTCTGAAACACACCAAAGAAAGATGCCCAGGGTCCTACTGCTATCTGCGTGAACGTGCCTTAGCATGCTGCAAGGAGCATGAGGACTGCAGATGTGGCCAGGCAATAAATTGCAATGTCCGTACTGTGAGACGCCTAAGACAGTTGCTACAGGACGGACAGCTGATCGTCCTCGCAGTGGCGACCACGTGTAACAAACTGACAGGATCGGTACATCCGAACATCACACCTGCGGGACAGGTACAGGATGGCAACAACAACTGTCCTGAGTACACCAGGAACGCACCATTTCCATCAGTGCTCAGGACTGTCAATAGGCTGAGAGAGGCTGGACTGAGGGCTTGTGGCCTGTTGTAAGGCAGTCTCACCAATATCACCGCAACAACGTCGCCTATGGGCACAAAACCGACCGTCGCTGGACTAGACAGGACTGGCAAAAAGTGCTCTCACTGACGAGTCGCGGTTTTGTCTCACCAGGGGTGATGGTCGATTCGCGTTTATCGTCAAAGAAATAGCGGATCGTTTGGAGGTGGAGGGTCCGTCATGGTCTGGGGCGGTGGTCACCAGCATCATTGGACTGAGCTTGTTGTCATTGCAGCAATCTCAACGCTGTGTGTTACAGGGAAGACATCCTCCTCCCTCTGTGGTCACATTCCTGCAAGCTCATCCTGACATGACCCTCCAGCTGCGACAATGCCACCAGCCTACTGCTTGTTCTGTGCGTGATTTCCTGCCAGACGGAATTCGTTTCCATGGCCAGCGAAGAGCCCGGATCTCAATCCCATTGAGCACGTCTGGAACCTGTTGGATCGGAGGGTGAGGGTTTGGGCCATTCCCCCCAGAAATGTCCGGGAACTTGCAGGTGCCTTGGTGGMAGAGTGGGGTAACATCTCATGGCAAGATATGGCAAATTTGGTGCAGTCCATRAGGAGGAGATGCACTGCAGTACTTAATGCAGCTGGTGGCCATACCAGATACTGACTTACTTTTGATTTTGACCTCCGCCCCCTTTGTTCAAGGACATATTATTAAATTTCTGTTAGTCACATGTCTGTGGAACTTGTTCAGCTAATGTCTCAGTTGAATCTTATGTTCATACAAATATTTACACATTAAGTTAAGTTTGCTGAAAATAAACGCAGTTGACAGTGAGAGGASGTTTCTTTTTTTGCTGAGTTTATATCATACATTATAAACTGSGTGGTTCAAGCCCTGAMTGCTGATTTGCTGAAGCTGTGTTCTATCAGACCTTATACCACGGGTATGACAAAACAATTATTTTTACTGCTCTAATTMTGTTGGTAACCATTTTATAGTAGCAGTAAGGCACCTCTGGGATTTGTGATATATRGCCAATATACCATGCTYACAGGCTGTGTCCAGGCATGTTGCGTTGTGCCTAAGAACAGCACTTAGCAGTGGTGTATTGGCCATATTCCACACCTCCTYRGGCCTTAYTGCTTAAATATACCACGGGTATGACACAACTACTTGTTTACTGTTMTATTTATGTTGGAAACCGGTTCTTGTCGTGCCTAAGAACAACCCTTATGGGTGGTATATTGGCCACAACTCCTTATTGCTTAAATATACCATGACTAAAGGCTGCTCTTASRCACGACGTGGAGTGCCTGGATACAGCCCTTAGCCATGGTGTATTGGCCATATACCACAAACCCCCAAGGTATATTATTGCTATTATAAATTGGTTACCAACATAAATAGAACAGTAAACAAGTATATTGTCTGATATACACATGGCTGAAATGCTGTTTCAGCCAATCAGCACCCAGGATCCAAACTACAGGGTATATAATTGTATTTAGTTTTCAGATGCCTGTTGTTGGAGCCAGTTTCTATTTCTTTGGTTATGCAAATATTTGTTTATTAGGTCATATTGTTCCATTTAGAATAACTTCATTTAATTTCTATATAAGGTGTGTGTATATTAATTTGGTTATGTGGTCTTATGATTTGAATGAGAATAGGTCAATTACACCCTCTAGCCAGAATTAAAGTATGGGCGGGCCCGCACAGATATGTTAATTGGGTATTTTGAGACGAGAAGTAGGGCCTGCTAGTCTTGGCAAAAGTTTGGGTTACTGGGACCCACATACGTCTTACCTTGATCTTTTAATTTAAATTGAATRTTGGAACCTTTGTTTACCTTGCACTTATCATTTTGGATTCTACATATAAAACATTTAAAGTTTTATTCATCAAGYATTTGGATTCTTGACTTTCTATGGATTTGYGTCTCAAATCTTTCAACTGGTGTTCCCATGGCTATTTGAAAGCCACTACATTTAAGTAAAAAGTTCCACACGTTATGGATTAATCAAGACACCTGGAGCAAAGCAGCTCTGCTGACAAAAGAGACCATGAGTACAATACTGGTTTAACGTGCAAGCTAAGCCTATCTTTTGTGATTGTTGGTTTGGAAATGTTTGACGCGTCTGTTTTGGAAACAAATGTCGCAAGCTATTCAACTGTGAATAKGTTCGTTAGGCACTATTGGAAATGTACTGTTGATATTGACAAACAAAGCTTAGTGCTAGACTACCCATGGACTTTTTGGACAAGCTGTTGAGAAGGAATACATCACACAGCATTGTGGAGTTGCAGTTCCTCTGGCGACCAGCCTTCAACAGGTGGCAGTATAGAGCAACATTGAGACCACAGGGTATAATCCTCTTAGCACTACTCCTTAGCCATCTGCCTCTGCAGATCACCACACACTCCCCACAGGAGCAGCATAAGGAGACTTCTTACCCTTCRCTACCATGTATAAAATGTACGACAGTCAGTGGGATGAAGAGAGTGAGGACGGGAATAGCTCCCTAAACTCCACTTTCTGGTCCGACGGAGAGGGGGAGGAGGAGGAGGAGAAGGTTGAGCAATACAAGCAGGAAGATACAGAGCCCAACAGAACCACTGAACACACACAAGAGGAGCCACCTGTCGCAAAGCCACCTGTCACGGAGCGTCCAAAGGAAACCGAACAGGAGGAGTGTAGAGGAGAAAGGGCTAAGCAGGGTGAAAAGGAAAAGATTGACGAGGAGGGTTACAGCACTCGTGATGGGAGCCCGGCGCTGAGCTTACTGACATCTGGTTATGGCACCTACAGGCCGGACTCTTCAGCTAATGATGACCCGGAGGGAGAAGACTATAGAGACGACAGTACCATAGCTGAGTTTGACAGAGAAAGCCAGGGCCTTTCTGAGATGCGATATGGCGATGAGGATGACCAGTCGCTCGCCAATTTTGATGGTGACGGTAAGGAGGATACCACTGATCTACAGAGCTGTGAGGACACCGGTTTGAGGACGAAGTTGGAAGAAAGTCAAAGCCTCTCTAATATGGCATATTGTGAAGATCATCCTCCTGTTGAATTGGAGAGCAAAGACCGCACTGATGTGAACTACTGTGAAGACRACTATACATTGGCTCAGACTAAAAATGACAAGGCAGTATTAGATGGGATATATCCTGAAGAAAGTTCTCTCACTGAGTCCAAAGACAACGAGAGGCCCGCTGGAGAAGGATATAGTGAGGAAGACTCTGACAGGAAAGATGAGAAAGGAGCAGAGGATGAGCAGGAGTGGGAGGATTTGCAGTCGCTGGCGAGCAATAAAGATATTACKTTAATTGATTCCAAGTCTACAAAGACTTATGAAGAGTGGGAGGATAACAGAAGACACAAAAGGGGTAAACTSTATACCCGGTCTATTCTCCTTATAGAATGAAAATACAATTTCTATAGGTAACATCCCCTTAGTCCAAGTGTGTGCATAATAGACTGACACCCTGTACAAGAGAACAAAGCGAAAGACCTTGYCTGCAATTTTTGTTGAAAGTCATGTCATCYATTGCAGTGGTTCCCAACCTTTTTCGGTTACTGTACCACCAACTGAATTTTGCTCTGCCCGGAGTACCCCTGAAGTACCCCTTGTTTTTTATTTAATTTTTATTTAACCAGGTAGGCCAGTTGAGAAGTTCTCATTTACAACTGCGACCTGGCCAAGATAAAACAAAGCAGTGCGACAAACAACAGAGTTACACATGGGATAAACAAACATACAGTCAATAACACAATAGAAAAATCTATATACAGTGTGTGCAAATGGAGTAAGGAGGTAAGGCAATAAATAGGCCAATAGTAGCGAAGTAATTACAATTTAGCAAATTCACACTGGAGTGATAATGTGCAGATGATG
>NW_019942505.1:811789-816015 GCF_002910315.2 Salvelinus sp. IW2-2015
CTGGAGATGCTTAATGAGTCTGGAACGAGAGTTTACAGTCTAGCCAGACACCTAAGTATTTGTAGTTGTCCCCATATTCTAAGTTGGAACCGTCCAGAGTAGTGATGCAAGTTGGGGGTGCGGGCAGCGATCGGTTGAAGAGCATGCATTTAGTTTTACTAGCGTTTAAGAGCAGTTGGAGGCCACGGAAGGAGTGTTGTATGGCATTGAAGCCCGTTTGGAGGTTTGTTAACACAGTGTCCAAAGAAGGGCCAGATGTATACAGAATGGTGTCGGCTGCGTAGAGGTGGATCAAGGAATCACCCGCAGCAAGAGCGACATCATTGATATATATATACAGAGAAAAGAGTCGGCCCGAGAATTGAACCCTGTGGCACCCCCATAGAGACTGCCAGAGGTCCGGACAACAGGCCCTCTGATTTGACACACTGAACTCTATCTGGGAAGTAGTTAGTGATCCAAGTCTGCCGATAAGAATACGGTGATTGACAGAGTTGAAAGCCTTAGCCAGGTCGATGAAGACGGCTGCACAGTACTGTCTTTTATCGATGGYGGTTATGATATCGTTTAGTACCTTGAGCGTGGCTGAGGTGCACCCATGACCAGCTCGGAAACTGGATTTCACAGCGGAGAAGGTATGGTGGGATTCGAAATGGTCAGTGATCTGTTTAACTTGGCTTTCGAAGACTTTGGAAAGGCAGGATGGATATAGTCTGTAACCGGTTGGGTCTAGAGTGTCACCCCCTTTGAAGAGGGGGATGACCGCGGCTGCTTTACAATCTTTGGGGATCTCAGACGATACGAGAGGTTGTACAGGCTAGTAATAGGGGTWGCAACAATTGCGGTGGATAATTTTAGAAAGAGAGGGTCCAGATTGTCTAGCCCAGCTGATTTGTACGGGTCCAGGTTTTGCAGCTCTTTCAGAACATCTGCTATCTGGATTTGGGTGAAGGAGAAGCTGGGGAGGCTTGGGAAAGTAGCTGCGGGGAGTGCGGAGCTGTTGGCTGGGATTGGGGGAGCCAGGAGAAATGCATGGCCAGCCATAGAGAGATGCTTATTGAAATTCTCGATTATCGTTGATGTTATCGGTGTGACAGTGGTGTTCTAGCATCAGTGCAGTGGGCAGCTGGGAGGAGGTGCTCTTATTCTCCATGGACTTTACAATGTCCCAGAACTTTTTGGAGTTAGAGCTACAGGATGCAAATTTCTGTTTGAAAAAGCTAGCCTTTACTTTCCTAACTGAGTGTATTGGTTCCTGACTTCCCTGAAAAATTGCATATCGCGGGGACTATACGATGCTAGTACAGTACGCCACAGGATGTTTTTGTGCTGGTCGGGGGTAATCAGGTCTGGAGTGAACCAAGGGCTATATCTGTTCTTAGTTCTACATTTTTTTGAAAGGGGCATGCTTATTTAAGATGGTGAGGAAAGCACTTTTAAAGAACAACTAGGCATCCTCTACTGACGGGATGAGGTCAATATTCTTCCAGGATACCYGGGCCAGGTCGATTTAGAAAGGCCTGTTCCTGCTTGTGCATTTTAGCAGTAGGCCTATGGTCTCATGAGTCTTATCAAGTACCCCCTGTGGATATGCCAAGTACCCCCAGGGGGTCCTAGTACCCCTGGTTGGGAACCACTGATACAGTGCATAGTACTAATCCCTCTTGCATCACTTGTATAACTAAAATGTGAGATGTACTGGGCCTGTCCGGCTCAGTGATCATGCAACACCTGCCAAGCCCTTACTAGCATTGCTTATGGCCTTACACAGTGGTAACTAAGGCTAACGTGTTGTGTCCCCATTATGTCTCCCTTTCAGGTGCAGTGAGTGGGCTGGGGGAGCRTCTGGGAGGGGTTCATGTGTCCATGTCCACCCATCAGGAGTTGGAGCTGGAGAGTGATGAAGCAGGCAGTCTGAGTGACAGGTCGGAGTCGGACCGTCTCCCAAGTGCCTTCAAAGCCTACATCCGAGGCATGGTGGGTACTCTTGTCTTTTGAGAGCTAACATCGGTTTTGTTTATTAATCTCAGATTAAACATGGGTACATTTACATTTGTCATTTAGTAGACGCTCTTATCCAGAGCGACTTAAGTTAGTACCTTCATCTTAAGATAGCTAGGTGGGACAACCACATATCACAGTCATAGTAACATTTTTCTCAAATTAGGTTATCAGCAAAGTTAGCTAGTAAGAGGGGAATTGTTAGTTCACGAAAGGGGGGTGGTGCTGTGGGATTATTTAGGATACTCTTTGAAGAGGTAGAGTTTTAGATGTTTTCGTTATAAATTATTTATCCTCAAGTCCAGGATCTTTTTTGACAATCGTTCCAAACATATACATGTATGTTTGTTGAAAACAAATGTCGTTTTAAATCTCTTACAGGCCAGATCTGGGAGTGAGATTGACATCAGACCCCAGCCCAAGTCGTGTAAGTACCCACATTGCTGTTACACATGTCATCGTGCTCACTGCAATCTGTCCTGTTACAATGTGCCCCAATTAAACGKAGTCACTCATGTCTGCTCTTGCAGTTATCCGCCCAGTAATGGATCATCCTCACACCAGAAATCTGAAGAAGACTGACCCAGTGGCAAAGTAAGAGGATAATTCTCGAAATGTCTAAATAATCAGTAGACATCTTTTGAAAGATTACTGCTGTGGATCTGTGCTACATTTCATATTGTTCCTAATCTTCCAAAGGTATTTCCAGTACAAGCAGGACTGGGAAATGTTCAAGGCGCCAGGAGAGAAGGATAGAAAAGCACTGCACTGGGAAATCAGGGTATAAACACCTTCTCCATAACAAACTCAGTTGGCTTACATACTTACATATTTCAAGACCACTTTTTTGCATGTAGTGGACAAATCATGATTAATTGTAATGATGCATGAACATAATGTCTGAATTAATCACTCTTTGTATTTTCAGGAACAGCTCGCGTACCAACCTCTACCAGTGAGTATGCTTMATTTATAACAGAATTTTATAATCTTGTAACCATCCTGTCATTCATTATTTCAGGTCAGAAATTTCCTTAAAGGGATTTCCCCCCCCAAAAAGAATGTCATTAGTCCATGCCATGTTTGACACAGTCCYGCATAAATTATGCATGTCAACGTTCAATATTTCCAAGATAAATTGCTTTCAGCATCCTGATGCCCAAAGTGTGTTAAGACACATTTCTGTGGACTGTAAGGCAAATGSACAAAGTAGTGGTTTGATTCCTTTCTCTCCCCTAATTTAGACAGATCTGAGTTTCTTATTCAATGTTGTTMTGAGGGCATAACCACATTTTAAGTTTTAGTCTAGTAATCCAAGTTGATAGAGAATGTAYAATACGGGACTCACATTCAMACCAGGGACCTGCTGCATGGCAACCCATGTTACGCTCTCTGCCACTTGGAGCAATGCACCAGGCATGCCTTTTCACTATTAATGGCTGTAAGCCCAACCCACTGATCTTTAAACACGAGAGTTAGAAAACAAAATCAGCATCAGGTGTTGAACCTGGGACCTGTTGTTTTATACCCGCTAGCCAACCTGCCTCCCTAACCTGGCTCCTCTTATTTGACTCAAACCTGTCACTGGGTCGCAAGCCACGCCCACTAATCACATTCCTAAATGGCTGATTAGACATGGTTGGACAGGTGAACGCAAGGACTCCACCTTTCCAGTCATTACAAATGAGTGATTACTTCAAGGAAGGGTCCACTTTTAAAGAATTCGAAAAGGAATAAGTAAAACACTGAGGATGCACTGAGCTGTGCTGAATTGCTCCCTGGAAACCACAGACATGGCCTAACGGAAAATATATAAACAATGTTTTTCTGGGGGGGGTAAATACCTAGCGATGACTGAAAACATTGACATCTTGTAATGTCGTCCCCCCCCTCCCCCAGCCGAAGCCTCGAAGAGTATTTGTGCCCAACACCTACGTGGTGCCTACAGAGAAGAAACGCTCCGCCCTGAGATGGGAAATACGACATGACTTGGCCAATGGACTCCTACCGCCAATCAACTATCGACTCTAGGCCTTATGTACTTTACGCCTAAAATAGGCTCTTTTAATCACCAGTTTGCATATCTTATCATTGACATTTATTTATTCAAAAGTTTTTATTGAACATATTAAAAGGCATGACAAACATTTGGATCATTGAATATGTTACATGACGTTATTACTTCACCCAGTGCCTTCAAGGCAGGTCAGTGTAGGGGAGTTTGA
>NW_019942505.1:816038-835408 GCF_002910315.2 Salvelinus sp. IW2-2015
TCGTGCCAAAGCAGCTTGTTTTCCAGAAACTTCACTGCTTCCAGGGTGAGGACCAGGACCTCGTGTTTGAGCATGCTATGAACATTCAGGCCTGTGGAAGAAAAGTTATCAGGAAACATTTTAACTTTACATTAATTTGCCCTCACCTGTGTAGTAACAGTAAATATGTTACATAGTACCATGTAAACTGTAACACAATGTTGCCCCTAGGTCAATTATACACTGAGTGTACGAAATATTAAGAACACCTTCCTAATATTGAGTTGCCCTCAGAACAGCCTCAATTCGTTGGGGCATGGACTCTACAAGGTGTCAAGCATTCCACAGGGATGCTGGCCACTGTTGACTCCAATGCTTCACACAGTTGAAGTCGGGCTGGCTAGATGTCCTTTGGGTGGTGGATCATTCTTGATACACACGGGAAACTGTTGAGCATGAAAAACCCAGGAGCGTAGCAGTTCTTGACATAAACAGGTGCGCCTGGCACCTACTACCATACCCAGTTCAAAGGCACTCACATCCTTTGTCTTGCCCATTCACCCTCTGAATGGCACACATACACACAAGCCATGTCTCAAGACTTAAAGTCCAAGTCATTTTCTAAATTACTGTCAACTTACCTATGGCTGGAATGACATTCAGTCTTCAAGCTCTGTGGCCTGAAGGATGTTCTCAGGAAGCTCTTCGCCCCTGTAAAATATCAAAGACTCCATCCTCAGCTAGGATGTCCACAGAACTGATACTTACACATCCACTATCAAAACAGACCTAACTGTTTACTGTCCCGCCTCTCCAACGTCTCCACCCATGTCTGTACTGGGCTCAGGTGTACAGGGACGGCAGCATCACACCTCAACACAGGAAGACTGGAGTCTGATGGAGGAGGGGGCCTCTGGAAAGAGACCACAAGTCATCATTAGCTTTCTTACATCTGACCTAGTTGGGAAATTAATGCTCTGAAAATGACAGACCAACGTTGCATTCAAGAATAGGAGAATACTATTTTTGTGTCTGGACAGGGTCTTACAGTCTACATGCATCTGTATAGAACTAGCTTCTTCAAATCACACAATCATTCAATCATCCATAGTGCATGATTAAAAGGCAGTGAAGGAAAAATCAGACCCTTGCTCTTGCGTGGTCCATGAGATTGGAAGGGCATGCTAAATTTTGAGGTTAGAGCGTTCATCTCCAGAGAAAAGATGAAGCAACTAAAAAAGGACATCTGACAATGAGCTTTTATATGTGCCAGCAGTAATTTCAGCCACTTACATCTTTTATATATCGTCAATAAAGTGACAGATAGCTAAGTTAGCATTAGCCTAGCTTAACGCTCACCCTTTTAGAAATGCCTCGACCACACTGTAACTGATATACTGAACATTTCTGTAAACCTAATTTAGCCAACCAAATACGTGCGATTTCTTCAAAGCCATCTTAAAGATATCATATTTTGAAACAAACATGCATTTTCTAGATATTTCCGTTTCCAAATAAGAAAAGTCGTGCGGCGGTGCCGGTATGTTGTCGCATACCGATGACGTTTATGTTGCGTAAAGGCAAGAGTCATAAGACTGCCACCTAGCGGTGCGGAGGTGAACATTTCTAATAGATGAAGCGATACWATAATTGTTTTTAAACAAATATTTATACAAAAATAGCAGTTKAATTAAATTCTTTTGAATTCTCAGCTTGAAATATTGAATTTTCCTAACGTTATTTCAATGTTCAAAAKTAAGGGAAATAAGCATTGCTTGTTATTTGGGGTTTTAGGCTGGGTTTCTGTACAGCACTTTGTGACATCAGCTGACAGTAAGAAGGGCTTTATAAATACATTTGATTGATAAAGCCTACTGTTAGAATTGGGTCAGAATAATGAAGCCTAGGCTAATGAATTTTGAAGTTGTTTTGAATTAATAATTTTGTTGAATTTATGTAAAGAAAGATAAAACAAAGATTTATAAAAGTTACTAAATCCCATTAAATTTTATTACAATGTAGCAAGTGTAGAGTAAAAATACCATTCGAATAGCTTATCAGCAGAACATAACAAACCTTTCATACATTTTTTTAATCACTTGACAAAAGAAAGCTTTACACATTAGTTTTCAACATGTTCATAACAAATACCAATCAATTTACATAAAAAAGTACAAATAAGTGCAAATAATCTGMTGCTTGTTTTATATGTAACAGACGTTTTCTGCATTATGTTTCAACAGAAGATTGTGATTCAAACCAGCCTAAAATGACATTTAGTCAGTTGTCTGAATGCTATATAAGCTTTGAAAGCCAGAATGTTGACCCTTTTAAGTTCTCATCTTCTGGAACTTCAAGGTCCATATTTGATGCACTGAAGTCGAGACTTCTGAGTGTATGAGATCTACGGTTTGACTCTTCCTTGTGATGATTTTTCGGCCTCCCGGTTCCGTCTGGTACATCCCCTTTGAGATGTTTGGGAAATACAGTGACAAAATATCCTTCTTGATCTTCAGACATTTTGCGGTTTGAACCATGAGTAAAATTTGGCGTGGACGTTCCAATTTCAGACTGTTTTGGACTTCTCCTTTTTGTTCTGCCAGTTTCACCAGCTGGGGCTTTCATATGATGTTTATTGCCCTTGAGGTCAGTTCTACTCAAATGTAAGTCTGGCTGTGAAACCTCTACTCCATACCTTGGGGGTGGGAGTTTAGGGACTGAAGCGTTAATACTGGCAAGACTTGAGTCTATATCAAGGTCTGGTATTCTTGTATGACTGCCCAATTTAGAAGTCTTGGATTTGGACATTTTGAATTTCCCTGTGGAATCATTAAGGTCTGAACCTCTCAGTTCCAAACCAGACACTTCATACTCAACTTTTGGCAAATCAATGTCTGCAATGGGATAACTGGCCCTTTCTTTGACCTTCCTAGACTTCCTATCAGTGTGTGGCAGTGTCACTTCTGCATTTATGTCTTCTGCTTGCACTTTTATATGCGCTCCACCTGGGATATCAGACCTGCGTTTACTATGAGATGACACTTTGTATTCCGGGCTTCTGATATCAGCTTTGGGTATGCTCAGGCTGACATCTGGGTGACTAACTTTCAAGTCTGGTGCTTTTAGATTCACTTTAGCCTTTGGAGGAGAAATGTCATTTCTTTTCATAAAGTCCATATCTGTACCTGCCCTTAGATTGGGACTTCCAAACTGAGGCAATTTAAAGGATGKCAGTTTGAATTTTTCAGATTGTATAGCAATGTCACTGTCTGGCAAATTGAGATCAGCTTGGGGGCCTTTGAGGTTACCAGAGGGAACATTTATGTCTAAATCTGGACTACCGATCCCTGTGTTTACTTTCGGGGCTGACAAGCTTAGGTCCGGTCCATCAATGTCTACATCTATTCCAGGATCTGGACCTTTCAAGCCAGAAAGGCTGAATTTAGGCATTTTGAGTTGGGGCATTTTGAATTTCCCAGAGGGTGAATCAATGTTCATATCTGGAGTGTCTACATCTATCTTAGGGGCTTCTAGGTCAACTGTAGGTAGGTCCAGGTGTGGTGAACCAATCCCACCTTTCATCTTTGACAATTTAAAACCTATGTCAGCACTGATGTCATGATCTGGTCTTTTTGGACTAGGCAACACAAATGTAGGCATTTTGGGCATTTTGAATGAAGGAGTGTTGATGTCAAAATCAGGGGCTTTGATGCTATCATTTGGCCTCTCTATGGTTGGAACTCTGAATCTACCTGAGGGCATATCTGGAGCATTGAGGTCTAGTTGGTGCCCTCTGAGATGACCCTTAGGTAGTCTCAAATCTGGGGGACTGATTCCCCCTTTTAGCTTTGGGGCTGAGAGGTCAATATTGGGTAAGTCATAATCTACATTTGGGCCAGATAGTCTGAAATCAGGCATTTTTAGACCTGTTTTGGGACCTTTGAGGTTAGCTGTGGGGGCATTGATATCTATATCTGGGCCCTCTAAGTCTCCATCAATGTCAACATCTGGTCTCTTTAGTCCCCTGAATTTAGGCATTTTAAATTTGGGCATTTTTAATTTCCCAGAAGGTGCATTTATGTCAATATCTGGGGTATTCACATCTAGTTTAGGGGCTTTGAGGTCAGCATCTGGTAAATTAAAATCTGGGGAATCAATTCCCCCCTTTATCTTTGGGGCTTTGAGATTCAGTTTTGTGGATTTTGGCATTTTACCAGACAGCCCAAATTTGGGCATTTTCAGTTTACCAGAGGGGCCATCAATGTCCAGATCAGGAGCACTCAGATCAACCTTTGGTTTCTTCAATGTAGGTACTTTGACTTTACCGGAGGGCATATTAAAGTTGACATCTGGTGCATTGATGTCTAATTTGGGGCCTTTGAGGTCTACATCTGGCAGATCCAGATCTGGGGGACTAATTCCCCCTTTAAACTTGGGGGCTGAAAGATCTAAGTAAKGCCCCTTAACTTTTGGTCCAGAGAATCCTAAATCTGGCATCTTGAAAGTTGGCATTTTGAGTTTTCCTGATGGACTGTCAATATCAGTGTCTGGAATGTTTAGGTCTGCTTTGGGACCCTTGAGTTTGGGAGATGACAAGTTCAGATCTGGTCCCTCTATAGTGCCATTAATGTCAACATCTGGTCCCTTTAGGCCTCTGAATTTAGGCATCTTGAATTTCCCTGAGGGTGCATTGATGTCAAGATCTGGAGCATTCACATCTAGTTTAGGGGCTTTGAGGTCAGCATCTGGGAAATTCAGGTCTGGAAAAATCAATTCCCCCCTTCATCTTTGGAGCTTTAACATTTAATTTGGGAGATTTTGGCATTGTACCAGACAGCCCAAATTTAGGCATCTTGAATTCCCTGAGGGTGCATTGATGTCAAGATCTGGAGCATTCACATCTAGTTTAGGGGCTTTGGGTCAGCATCTGGTAAATTCAGGTCTGGAAAATCAATTCCCCCCTTCATCTTTGGAGCTTTAAGATTTAATTGGGAGATTTTGGCATCGTACCAGCAGCCCAAATTTAGGCATTCTTGAATTTCCCTGAGGGTGCATTGATGTCGAGATCTGGAGCATTCACATCTAGTTTAGGGGCTTTGAGGTCAGCATCTGGGAAATTCAGGTCTGGAAAATCAATTCCCCCCTCATTCTTTGGAGCTTTAAGATTTAATTTGGGAGATTTTGGCATTCGTACCAGACAGCCCAAATTTAGGCATATTGAATTTCCCTGAGGGTGCATTGATGTCGAGATCGGAGCATTCACATCTAGTTTAGGGCTTGAGGTCAGCATCTGGGAAATTCAGGTCTGGAAAATCAATTCCCCCCCTTCATCTTTGGAGCTTTAAGATTTTAATTTGGGAGATTTTGCATTGTACCAGACAGCCCAAATTTAGGCATCTTGAATTTCCCTGAGGGTGCATTGATGTCGAGATCTGGAGCATTCACATCTAGTTTAGGGGCTTTGAGTCAGCATCTGGGAAATTCAGATCTGGAAAATCAATTCCCCCTTCATCTTTGGAGCTTTAACATTTAATTTGGAGATTTTGGCATTGTACCAGACAGCCCAAATTTAGGCACTTGAATTCCCTGAGGGTGCATTGATGTCGAGATCTGGAGCATTCACATCTAGTTTAGGCTTTGAGTCAGCATCTGGGAAATTCAGATCTGGAAATCAATTCCCCCCTTCATCTTTGGAGCTTACATTTAATTTGGGAGATTTTGGCATTGTACCAGACAGCCCAAATTTAGGCATCTGAATTTCCCTGAGGTGGCATTGATTTCAAGATCTGGAGCATTCACATCTAGTTTAGGGGCTTTGAGGTCAGCATCTGGTAAATTCAGGTCTGGAAAATCAATTCCCCCCTTCATCTTTGGAGCTTTAAGATTTAATTTGGGAGATTTTGGCATCGTACCAGACAGCCCAAATTTAGGCATATTGAATTTCCCTGAGGGTGCATTGATGTCGAGATCTGGAGCATTCACATCTAGTTTAGGGGCTTTGAGGTCAGCATCTGGTAAATTCAGGTCTGGAAAATCAATTCCCCCTTCATCTTTGGAGCTTTAAGATTTAATTTGGGAGATTTGGCATCGTACCAGACAGCCCAAATTTAGGCATCTTGAATTTCCCTGAGGGTGCATTGATGTCAGATCTGGAGCATTCACATCTAGTTTAGGGGCTTTGAGGTCAGCATCTGGGAAATTCAGGTCTGGAAAATCAATTCCCCCCTTCATCTTTGGAGCTTTAAGATTTAATTTGGGAGATTTTGGCATTGTACCAGACAGCCCAAATTTAGGCATCTTGAATTTCCCTGAGGGTGCATTGATGTTAGATCTGGAGCATTCAATCTAGTTTAGGGCTTTGAGGTCAGCATCTGGGAAATTCAGGTCTGGAAAATCAATTCCCCCTTCATCTTTGGAGCTTTAAGATTTAATTTGGGAGATTTGGCATTTACCAGACAGCCCAAATTTGGGCATTTTCAGTTTACCAAAGGGGCCAATATTGTCCAGATCAGGAGCATTCAGATAAACCTTTGGTTTCTTCAATGAGGTACTTTGACTTTACCCGAGGGCATATTAAAGTTGACATCTGGTGCACTGAGGTCTAATTTGGGCGCCTTTAGAGGGTTACATTCTGCAGATCCAAATCTGGGGGACTAATTCCCCCTTTAAACTTGGGGGCTGAAAGATCCAAGTCTGGATTTTTTACCTCAAAGTCAGGCCCTTGAACATCTGGCCCTGAGAAGCCAAAGTCTGGCATTTTAAAACTTGGCATCTTTAATTTTCCAGATGGGCTACCAACATCCAAGTCTGGTCGTTTTAATTTGGAAGATGATAAGCTCAGATCTGGTCCATCCAAGTCTTCATCAATGCCAACGTCTGGTCCTTTAGGGTCTGAAAGGGCAAATTTAGGCATCTTAAACTCTGGCATTTTGAATTTTTGCATCAATGTCAATATCTGGAGTGTTTACATCTAATTTAGGTGCTTTCAGGTCGACTTTGGGTAAATTCAAGTCAGGTGCATCAAGCCCACCTTTTATCTTGGGAGCTTTGAGACTTACCTTTGGTGTTTTTACATCAGCATAAATKCCCAGATCTGGTCTTTTTAGGCCAGAGAAGCCAAATTTGGGCATCTTCAGTTTACCAGAGGAGGCATCCACATTGAAATCAGGAGCTTTGAGTTCTGCATGTTGTTTCTGTAGTTTGAATTTACCTGAGGGTATGTCAATATCTGGAGTACTGAGGTCAGGCAGACGGACGTCTAATAGACACATCTCAGCCGCTGAGAGGTCCAGGTCTGGAGTTCTAACTGTTGGTCCAGATATATCAAAGTCAGGCATACCAAGACTTGKTGTGTTGATCTTCCCAGATGGGATACCAATGTTTGCATCTGGTAACTCTAGATCTATTTTGGAACCTTTAAGGTCCACTGAAGGTAAATCTAGATCAGGGTCATTCATGTCAGGAGCACCAATCAAAGAGGTTTTAAGATGCATGTTTGGTGTCTTTAAAACTGCATCAATGTCTAAATCTGGTCCTTTTGGTACTGTGCGAGAGAGCCTAACCTTAGGCAATTCAAAATAACCAGAGGGATCATCCACATCAAGGTTGGGGTTTTTCAGTTTCTTGGAGGACCAGACTCTGATTTTACTTGAAGGCATATTCATCATGCTGACATCTGGGGCTTGCAGATCTAGATTAGGACCATTGAGATTAACATCTGGTGTTTGTAGGTCTCGTTGGGGACCTTTGAGATTAACTCCAAGCATATCTTTATCTGGGATCCTCATATTTGGTGTATCAACCTCAAGGCTGGGCACATTTACTCTGGGTCCAGAGAGRCCCAAGTCAGGCATCTTAAATTTGGGCATTTAGAATTTTTTGCCTCTTTCAATATCAAACTTTGGGGTGTTGATATTTAAAGTAGGTCCAGTGACAACCTCCTCTGGTAGATTGAGCTCTGCTTCCAGGACATTGATATCTCCTACAACTTTGGGAAGTGGATCTATAACTTTCAGGTCAAGATCAGGGCATTTGAGCTCAACTTCRGGCAAAGACATATCAAATTCTAGAACATCGATAGCATCTATATCAGTTTCAAGATATGGCCTTTCCAGGTTAACTGATGGAGCATCAATGTTTAGTGACCCATTTAAATGAGGCAGGGAGAGATCTGATGTACTAATGTTGGCATTAGGCAATGAAAGTTCTCCACCGCGAGCATCAGATACCTTTGACATCAAGTTCAGGCACCTTTAACTTTGGAGCAGAGAATTTGAGGTCTGGAGACTCTAGATAGGTAGGAGCATCTACTTTGGGTGTCTCCACAACTGGGTTATCCGTGGTGAGGACAGGGAGTTTGAGGTCACCTTTCACTTTAGGCTTGTCCCAGAGAGGTCCCGGTCCCTTGCCCTTCACCTGTCCATTATGGGAGCCTCTTTCCCCAGCACCTGCAGGTTGTCCAGGGCTGTCATCCGTCATGAACCTATTTATTTTGGCATTGTAGAGTCTATTATATGAATCCTTCAGCATCTGTGAAGAGAAACCAATCCTTTAAAGGGACAGTTCGAGATGTTGGCAATGAAGCCCTTTATCGACCTCCCCAGAGTCAGATGAACTCGTGGATAAAAATGTTATGTCTTTGCCTCCAGTATGAAGGAAGTTGGAGGTAATTTTACTGGGCCAATGCTAACTAGCATTAGCGCAATGACTGGAAATTCTACAGGAACAGCTAGCATGCTAGCTTTCAGTCATTGCGCTAATGCTAGTTAGCAACTTCCTTCAAACTACACGCAGAGACATAAAAATGGTATCCACAAGGTTATCTGACTCTGGGGAAGTAAATAAAGGGCTTCATTGCCAACATCTCAAACTGACCCTTTAACAAACAACATATTTTATCCAGCAACCTTCTGAAATAATTTCCCCCCCTGCTTATTCTATTTACTAACTATATTCCACAAACCTCATCTGGTGCTTTGATGCTGTCCAAGGTCCCCATACTCTTGCTCAAATTATTTTTCGTCAGAACTTGAACCTTCTCATCAAATCCATTATCATCCATCAGCTTCAGTATTTTCAACACATCGTCTTTCGAAAGTTGGTCAAAGTTGATTGTGGCACCCACAATTTCATCTCCTGAAAAAAAAAGATCTTCACTGTTACACTGTATTTTACTGTTCCACAAAATTCAGACAACAATCCAAAATGTGAAATTTTACATTTTCTCAAAGAAATTTACATTTACATTTAAGTCATTTAGCAGACGCTCTTATCCAGAGCAAGAAATGTAAGTACCGCAACAAAAAGTGTATACATTAAATAAGAGACTCATACCTTCTTTGAGCCCGTGATTGCCAGAAGAGCCACCGATAACGCTGGAGATGACCAATCCTCCTTTTTCTGATTCCTCCAGCATCAGCCCCTCAGAGAGGCTCCTTCCCCTACGGTGACCAGGCTAAAAGCAGATATACAAAGGTAGGTGTGTAGCATCAGCATTGGTCATGTTTCAAWAACCCAAACATCAAATAGAATTTCAACAATGAACTTAAAATTTTTATTTACAATAATTTTTTTATAGATTTTTTWAATGGAATTCACTTCCAGAAAGCAATGTTGGGGCATAGGTAWTTTTMAAAAAGTAAATTTCCTTTTGCTTAGCTTATTGTGTTGGATTATGCTTGTTATTACCATTATTGTGGCTAATGGATGAATGATCTCACATACCATGATTCTYCTGATGTTTTCACAGCAGCCTTTAATGAAACGCTCTTCTGTTTAAACCTGTTGAGGAGGAAAAAATCTATTGAAAATAAATTCTCAGCTTGGTTTCACCACAACTAAAGAGGGACTATGGAGGGGTAACCTGTTTACATGGTTGACACCCAGGTAGCTGCACCTTTGAGGTATTTGAGGTGTGGCCTTGGGAGATGGAGGGAACAACAGGAACAAGTTTGTCCAGGGAAATAGAGACAAGTGCACTATAGTCGGGTGTACACTCAGAAGTGACCACACCCACCACTTTCTATTATGAAAAGCTTGCTGTGGCAGGGGCTCAAATTAAGTTATTTGTAAACAGTATAAATTGTGTAAGTGATTTGTGTCACATGCTTAGTGAGACTGCTGCTCTATGAGCAATAACTTGTGTGCTTTGCTACCAATTCCACAATGATCACAATAATCATAATTTAYTTCATCATMATCATCAAATACCTCCAAAATATGAATATGTAAAAATATTAATCACTCAGATTTACTAAACTACACTGAGTATACCAAACATTAGGAACACCTAATGGACCCCCCCTCCCCTTTTGCCCTCAGAACAGCCTCAATTGGTCGGGGCATGGACTCTACAAGGTGTCGAAAGCGTTCCACAGGGATGTTGGCCCATGTTGACTCCAATGCTTCCCACGGTTGTGTCAAGTTGGCTGGATGTCCTTTGGGTGGTGGACCATTCTTGATACACACAGGAAACTGTTGAGTGTGAAAAACCCAGCAGGAAACTTAAATCAGTTTTACCTCATTTCTATCAGCATGTTACATGTGCAACCAGAGGGGAAAMAATTCTAGACCACCTATACTCCACACACAGAGACGCGGTCAAAGCTCTCCCTCGCCCTCCATTTGGCAAATCTGACCATAATTATATCCTTCTGATTCCTGCTTACAAGCAAAAATTCAAGCAGGAAGCACCAGTGACTTGGCCTATAAAAAAGTGGTCAGATGAAGCAGATGCTAAACTACAGGATTGTTTTGCTAGCACAGACTGGAATATGTTCCGGGATTCTTCCGATGGCATTGAGGAGTACACCACACTCACTGGCTTTATCAATCAGTGCATCGTGGTCTTCATCCCCACAGTGACTGTACGTACATACCCCAACCATAAGCCATGGATTACAGTCAACATTCGCGCTGAGCTAAAGGRTAGAGCTGCCGCTTTCAAGGAGCGGGACTCTTAACACAGAAACTTATAAGAAATCCCGCTATGCCCTCYGACGAACAATCAAACAGGCAAAGCATCAATACAGGACTAAGATCGAATCGTACTACACCGGCTCCGACACTCGTCGGATGTGGCAGGGCTTGCAAACTATTACAGAATACAAAGAGAAGCACAGCTGAGAGCTGCCCAGTGACACRATAGCCTACCAGACGARCTAAATWACTTCTATGTTCGCTTCGAGGTAAGTAACACTGAAACATGCAAAAGAGCATCAGCTGTTCCGGACAACTGTGTGATCATGCTCTCCGCAGCAGATGTGAGTAAGACCTTTAAACAGGTCAACATTCACAAGGCCGCAGGGCCAGACGGATTGCCAGGACGTGTTCTCCGAGCATGAGCTGACCAACTGGCAAGTGTCTTCACTGACATTTTCAACCTCTCCCTGTCTGAGTCTGTAATACCAACATGTTTCAAGCAGACCACCATAGTCCCTGTGCCCAAGAACACTAAGGCAACCTGCCTAAATGACTACCGACCCTTAGCACTAACGTCTGTAGCCATGAAATGCTTTGAAAGGCTAGTCATGGCTCACAACACCATTATCCCAGAAACCCACAATTTGCATACTGCACCAACAGATCCACAGATGATGCAATCTCTATTGCACTCCACACTGCCCTTTCACACCTGGACAAAAGGAACACCTATGTGAAAATGCTATTCATTGACTACAGCTCAGCGTTCAACACCATAGTGCCCTCAAAGCTCATCACTAAGCTAASGACCCTGGGACTAAACACCTCCCTCTGCAACTGGATCCTGTACTTCCTGATGGGCCGCCCCCAGGTGGTAAGGGTAGGTAACAACACATCCGCCACATCCGCCTTCAACACGGGGGCCCCTCAGGGGTGCCACCTCAGTCCCCTCCTGTACTCCCTGTTCACTCATGACTGCACAGCCAGGCACGACTCCAACACCATCATTAAGTTTGCTGATGACACAACAGTGGTAGGCCTGATCACCGACAACGATGAGACAGCCTATAGGGAGGAGGTCAGGGAYCTTACCAGGTGGTAAGGTGATTTCAAAGACTCCAGCCACCCTGGACTGTTCTCTCTGTTAGTGTAAGGGGTGCGTAACTGGTGGCAGGGAAGTCATCAGAAGTYGTGACAGTTAGACTGTTCTCTCTGTCAACGCACAGCAAACGGTACCGGAGCGCCAAGTTTAGGTCCAAGAGGCTTCTAAACAGCTTCTACCCCCAAGCCATAAGACTCCTGAATGGCTAATCAAATGGCTACCCWGACTATTTGCATTGCACCCCCTCCCCCTTCTAAGCTGCTGCTACTCTCTGTTATTATCTATGCATAGTCACTTTAATAACTCTACCTACATGTACATAATACCTCAATTACCTCGACACCGGTGCCCCCACACATTGACTCTGTACCGGTACCCCCTGCATATACCCCCGCTATTGTTATTTACTGCTGCTCTTTAATTATTTGTTATTCTTATCTCTTACTTTTTGTTTAGGTATTTTCTTAAAACTGCAATGTTGGTTAAGGTCTTGTAAGTAAGCATTTCACTGTAAGGTCTACACCTGTTGTATTTGACTCGTGTGACAAATACAATTTGATTTGAGTTGTTCTTGACACAATTYAGTGCGCCTGGCACCTACTACCATAGCCCGTTCAATGGCACTTAAATGTTTTGTCTTGACCATTCACCCTCTGAATGGCACACATAAATGTCTCAATTGTCTCAAGGTTTAAAAATGATTCTTTAACCGGTCTCCTTCCCTTCATCTACCCTGATTGACGTGGATTTACCAAGTGACATCAATAAGGGATCATAGCTTTCAGCTGGATTCACCTGGTCAGCAATGTTCCCTCTAGACTGCGCGCTCCCAGCCCCGAGACTGCTGCGCAGCTCCCCCGGAAGAAATATCAGCCCACGGAGAGACGTTCTCGAGCAGTGGACACCAACTGGTTGATCGATTTTTATATTTGTCTCGGGCTGTTGATGGTAGGTGTACCCGATTCAGCTGCCTGGCAGGAGAACTGTTGCGATTTTGAACCATTTAATGTGTCTGAAGGTACAACTCTGCCTTCCCAATGGGCCCGGAGAGCCAGGTACTATATATCCAGTGTACCATATATCCAGTGTACCAATCCGAGGGCTCAGATTACCATGTCTGCAGTAATTTAGCAGGCATAAAAGAAAACTACAGCAAAGTTGAAACTGTCAGATTTAAAAACGTTTTAAACCATGGAGACTGTCAATGAATTTTTATGAGTGTGTTCCTGTTTAAGTTCTTACTCAGCACTGGTCAAAGCTTTGTATTCAACACTTTTATAAACCATAAAATGTGCATTCTTCCTATTTCCACTCAGCATTACAACAAGCACTGCAGTAGTAATGAATGAGCACTGGTGTAAAGTACTAAAGCAAAAATACTTGAAAATACTACTTAAGTATTTTTTGGGGGTATCTGTACTTTACTTTACTATTTATATTTTTGACAACTTTCACTTTTACTTCACTACATTCCTAAAGAAAATGATGTACTTTTTACTCCATACATTTCCCTGACACCCAAAAGTACTCATTACATTTTGAATGCTTAGCAGGACAGAAAATTGTCTAATTCACACACTTATCAAAAGAACATCCCCGGTCATCCCTACTTCCTCTGATGTGGCGGACTCACTAAACACATGCTTCGTTTGTAAATTATATATCTGAGTGTTGGAGCGTGGCCCTGAATATCCGTAACATGAGGAATTTGAAATTATTTATACTTTTACTTTTGATACTTAAGTATATTTTAGCAATTACATTTACTTTTGATAATTAAGTATATTTAAAACCAAATACTTTTAGACTTTTACTCAAGTAGTATTTTAGTGGGTTACTTTCACTTTTACTTGAGTCATTTTTTATTCAGGTATCATTACTTTTGTTCAAGTATAACAATTGGGTACTTTTTCCACCACTGTGAATGAGTAGGAAAGTGTATCGATAGGCTTGCGATATTGTTATTTTTAGCAGCTTGGGTCTTTTTTAATATTGAAGAATATTTAACTTACTCTGTTCATAAGAGAAACATCATGAATTTGTGCATGCGGCAGAAATAATGCGGTGGGACTCGAGTTTTGCCATCAGCTGGAAGACGGTGACCCGTTTTGGTCAGTGTCAGTGGTGTAAAGGGAGAGAGGAGGGATGTAATCAGAGCTGTAGTAGGCCTATATACAAATATACCATTGCCATATATGGCAGGTTGTATTTTATGAGCTCTCTTTTGACTCAAGACAAACTGTATGCATGTGAATATTTAACCTTTAATATGTACTGTACTGTACATACTACTGTACAAAAATATGCCAATTCAGAGTGTCAAAATGTATGGTTCCTCCTACTCTAAATGCATCCTTAATATCTTTTTTCAGGTATAAAATGTTTCACATCAGCATATTAAAACATGATCCATGCCAATAGCTACTGTAGACATTTGCATTACAAACCTGCACATACTGTTGCAAACTTGACACTCGTCTAGCTACTACAACGATTACATCATTGTGTACTTCTTAAACAATAGCAATAGTACTTGGCACCATATGGTCTGGATGGAGTACTTAAGCAAAAGTTGACCACAACTCTTACCTTAGGCTCCATTGGRCAAWTTTGACTGGGTTTGTTCTTGTTATTCAGCCATTGAAGAGTTTAACTGCCAATGTGAGAGAGTTGCGACACTGTGTTATCGGTCCCTGCCGTTTACTCCTGTAGGACTGCCTACCCCGTGCCTCAGTCAGCGAAAGCATTCTCTCCCCAAAGCAGACAAACTGGTTCCACATTCGGCATGTCTTTCCAGCTGCACACTGTCACACACCCTCCCCAGTCAATGGTAGGCACGGGCATCACTGAAACCTGGCCTCTCAAGACTGGAACTGTGAGATAGAGGGAAAAAAACAAACAGAGCATTCTCCACGCCAAGACAGGAGGAAAACAAATGGTCTGGTAATAGAAAAGAAATGCAGAGGTGTGCCAAAAAATTGTCTTGGTTCAAAGGAGGGGCAGCTAGGCGTTCATTCATGACTCATGGTMATTATAAGACACAACAATGAAGGTGTGGAATGATCTAGGGATTAGAATTGATTTATGAGACATAAAGGTATGGTTACATAGTAAGAATGTTAAGGTGGGGCTACTCCTTCCAATTACTATTAAGGACAATGTAATCATACTGACATTTTGATCAAGCCAAACTCAACGAAACAATAACATGGGATGTGTAAAACAGAAATATAACTGACTAATTATGGCGATTATCATAATGACGTTCAAGCAAACTCAATAAATAAAAACAGTGACAAGACCTGTGTAAAACCACTAGAGCCATTTTATTTTGAACATGTTACACCTTCAYATTACTGTACATGAGAGTGCTGACCTCAAGTGAAAACGCTGTATGTAAAGGCGATTCTCCCTGAGATGTTCTCTCTTACAGTGTAWTACAAAACAGAAACATTCTCAAATGACTGATATACAGTAGTTCTGCTACAGAATGGCTTGAAATCATCAGACGTAACAACATTGTGAGGAGCTTCCAAACAAATGTGCTCTGTGTGAATGGTAAACAAATAGAAAAAGAGTAACTTTAAATTGTCTTTATTTATCTCAGTCTATTCGTCTGCAACACGTCCATACAGCAAACAGTGTGTAACCATGCATTTTATCTATGTGAACTATGTCCATTATTGTGCACTCTTTTCTCGCTATAAAGGTCATACTGCCAACAGACCAGGTGCAAGAGGAATCTCAGACATTCATAAATGATTGACGATGCTGCAAAGTGAATGACTGACTTGCTCTAGGAAGACAACTTTTCAGTCAAAATCCATGATAGCGCTATAAAATACTCCCTTCAATACAAAAGCAATTAAAGAACTTATTCCACATTCCTTCATTATCTCTGTGCTATTGACACATCAGTTCCTTTGTACCACATTAACGTGTTTCCTGAATAAAAAACAGAGAAATTCCACGACGCYCAGGTTATAAAATTAACCCGGCTTCCTAAAATGTAGTAAAAGAATAATCTCGCTTGGGTTGGACTATTCAGACCTTGCAGATCTCTCCGAGGTCAAATGTCAGTCGGTGGGCCTCAAGGCAGAAGTCTCAGCCCTTAACCACAGATCTAGTATTAGATTACCCTACACTAAATCCTAACCTTAATGATTATGGGGATGAAAAAATAAATTCTGACCCTGGACCAGTAATTATTATAGGGCCAACTTCTACCACCTCCATTGGACAGGTGGTTGGTTGGTCCACCGAGTCCGACCACCACTGGCCTCCTGTGGGGAAACAGAGAGAGAGAGAGAGAGATCCCCATTGACATTTCCCATTGTCTTTAGTCCTCTGATAGCTTATCTTCTCACTCTACCCTCCCACCAACCAGCTTGCAGAAAATAGAGTCTTCTCTTTGGCACAGATCAGCAGGGGTGTCAAACTCCACCACCTTCCCAGAATGCATCACCAGCACCCTGTCGGAGTCCAAGATGGTGTTGATCCTGTTGACAGAGAAAATCAAGGTGTCAGTTTAATAATGTATGACATCAAATTACATTATAAATGTACCATGAAAACTAAAGTTTTGTATAATTCGGTATAAGTGTCTACTAAAGCACTTAAGATTATTATGTAAAGTTGTGTTCACTGAATAATTTACCTATGGGCAATGGTGAGGACGGTCTTGTCTTGAAACTTCTCTCTGATTGTCTGTTGTAGCAGTTTGTCAGTCTTTTGGTCAACGCTGGCTGTAGCTTCGTCAATACACAGAATCTATAGAGAGGAAACAATGGTTGAGAAATAAAGCCATGATAGTTTTTTATTTCACCTTTAYTTAACCAGGTAGGCCAGTTGAGAACAAGTTCTCATTTACAACTGYGACCTGGCCAAGATAAAGCAAAGCAGTGCGACAAAAAACAACACAGTTACACATGGGATAAACAAAAGTACAGTCAATAACAATAGAAAAATCTATATACAGTGTGTGCAAATGGAGTAAGGAGGTAAGGCAATAAATAGGCCATAGTAGCGAAGTAATTACAATTTAGCAAAATAACACTGGAGTGATAGATGTGCAGGTGATGATGTGCAAGTAGAAATACTGGTATGCAAAAAAGCAAAAAAAGTAAATAAAAACAATATGGGGATGAGGTAGGTAGTTGGATGGGGCTATTTACAGATGGGCTGTGTACAGCTGCAGCGATCGGTGAGCTGCTCAGATAGCTGATGCTTACAGTTAGTGAGGGAGATAAGTCTCCAACTTCAGCGATTTTTGCAATTCGTTCCAGTTATTGGCCGCAGAGAACTGGAAGGAAAGGCAGCCAAAGGAAGTGTTGGCTTTGGGGATGACCAGTGAGATATACCTGCTGGAGAGCGTGCTACAGTGGGTGTTTGTTATGGTGACCAGCGAGCTGAGATAAGGCGGAGCTTTACCTAGCAAAACTTATAGATGACCTAGAGCCAGTGGTTCTGGCGACGATATGAAGCGAGGGCCAGCCGACAAGAGCAACAGGTCGCAGTGGTGGGTGTATATGGGCTTTGGTGACAAAACGGATGGCACTGTGATAGACTGCATCCGTTTACTGAGTAGAGTGTTGGAGGCTATTTTTGTAAATGACATCGCCGAAGTCGAGGATCGGTAGGATAGTCAGTTTACAAGGGTATGTTTGGCAGCGTGAGTGAAGGAGGCTTTGTTGCGAAATAGGAAGCCGATTTAATTTGGGATTGGAGATGCTTAATGAGTCTGGAAGGAGAGTTTACAGTCTAGCCAGACACCTAGGTATTTGTAGTTGTCCACATATTCTAAGTCAGAACCGTCCAGAGTAGTGATGCTAGTCGGGCGGGCGGTGATCGGTTGAAGAGTATGCATTTAGTTTTACTAGCGTTTAAGAGCAGTTGGAGGCCACGGAAGGAGTGTTGTATGGCATTGAAGCTCGTTTGGAGGTTTGTTAACACAGTGTCCAAAGAAGGGCCAGATGTATACAGAATGGTGTCGGCTGCGTAGAGGTGGATCAAGGAATCACCCGCAGCAAGAGCGACATCGTTGATATATACAGAGAAAAGAGTAGGCCTGAGAATTGAACCCTGTGGTACCCCCATAGAGACTGCCAGAGATCTGGACAACAGGCCTTCCGATTTGACACACTGAACTCTATCTGAGAAGTAGTTGGTGAACCAGGCGAGGCAGTCATTTGAGAAACCAAGGCTGTTGAGTCCACCGATAAGAATATGGTGATTGACAGAGTCGAAAGCCTTGGCCAGGTCGATGAAGACGGCTGCACAGTACTGTCTTTTATCGATGGCGGTTATGATATCGTTTAGTACCTTGAACGTGGCTGAGGTGCACCCGTGACCAGCTCGGAAACCGGATTGCACAGCGGAGAAGGTACGGTGGGATTCAAAATGGTCAGTGATCTGTTTGTTAACTTGGCTTTTCGAAGACTTTGGAAAGGCAGGGCAGGATGGACAGTTTGGACAGTCACCCCCTTTGAAGAGGGGCAGCTTTCCAATCTTTAGGAATCTCTGACGATACAAAAGAGAGGTTGAACAGACTAGTAATAGGGGTTGCAACAATGGCGGCGGATAATTTTAGAAAGAGAGGGTCCAGATTGTCTAGTAATTTATATAGATGGTTGAATGTCAAAGCCATGATAGTAATCGATATGGATGATGGTGCGGGCTGGTTCTTACATTAGCTTCAGTCAGCAGAGCCCTGGCCAGACACAGCAGCTGTCTCTGTCCCAGAGAGAGAGACTTGCCCCGCTCTCCCACCTCAGCACCAAGACCACCTAAGATACACAGATGTTAGTGAGGCCACCTGACCGAACTCTTACAGACAGAAACATKAACTAATTACTACGGTCACTCTCTTCCTTCCTTGTTCTTTCACTCTCACTTGGTTTGATACCAAACGTGAAAGTATAATTMATTTCTTACAGGTACTAGACATACCATGTTTTTTTTTTTTTTAAATGGGTCTAATCTAGGGCTGTGGCGGTCATGACATTTTGTGATTGTGAAGCAAATAACTGCCGGTCTCACAGTAATTGACCGTTAATTAACAAACACATTTGGCATCTCCTGGCTTCCACCTGATGTACACCTTTGGACCTCTACATGGCCTACCTTCCAACTCACTGCCTCTTTGCTTGACATCATGGGAAAATCAAAAGAAGTCAGCCAAGACCCCAGAAAAAAAAACTGTAGACCTCCACAAGTCTGGTTTCACTTGGAGCAATTTCCAAACGCCTGAAGGTACCACGTCATCTGTACAAACAATAGCACGCAAGTATAAACACCATGGGACCACGCAGCCGTCATACCACTCAGGAAGGAGACACATTCTGTCTCCTAGAGATGAACGTACTTTGGT
>NW_019942505.1:841700-885156 GCF_002910315.2 Salvelinus sp. IW2-2015
GACTTCAACTGTAGCTGAATAAAATAGAAAGGATGTTTTCTCCAAACGATTTCTGAGGGAGTGCACATGCGGCTATTCTGTGTTGAGGGGTTAACAAAGAAACAGGAAACTTTAGTTGTGATACAAACTTTGGGCTATATGTTTTGATTTTTAATACGTTCTAMGGCTGCAAGATGCGACTAAGGAAGATTTTTTTTAAAGTTGCATTAAAGGCATGAGCTCTGCTTTGTTGCTTGCACAGGCTGCACACACTTCATCAGTCTCTCATTCCCAATTTGACAAGCACTTGATAATGCCTCAAATTTCCCGGTGGCATCCCCCTAGTGTGGCCGTAATGCCCCCTTAAAAACAAAAAAGCCTTTTTACGGCCAGTGGCAGTTGTGCGCTTGGTCTGAATATACAGTGCATTCGTAAAGTATTCAGACCCCTTCACTTTTTCCACATTTTGTTACGTTACAGCCTTATTCTAAAATGGATTAAATTAATTTGGTTCCTCATCAATCTACACACAATATCCCATAATGACAAAGCGAAAACAGGGTTTTAGCAAATTTATTAAAAATAAAAAACCTTTTAAAAGCAATGAGGCTGATGTAACAGATCAGAACATTTAGCTTAAAATGTTGATAAACTATTGGGCTATTTCCTCACATTATAAGCGCAGCAATACGTACACGGCAGTAGGCTATAAGCGCAAATGTTCCAAAATGCAATCAATTAGCAGGAAAACACAATTCGCAAAAGTGACCAAAAATAAATAAATATATATTTTCCCCAAATTTGAAATCGCATGAGGCCTATGTATGCACGTTAGGCTCTACACCGGTCATTAAGCGGATTAATGTGCTTAATTTTAAGAAGTTATTTGGCCACTTAGTTGTGATTCAAACCTTATCAAAACATATAGGCCTATGGGCTAGGCTACATTAGGTGTTTCCTGCCTTAATGCACACAAGCGGCATCATTCACAATTGATAAAATATCATTCACAAGTGATAGGCTAATAATGTCACCTATTAGACTATTCTCAAATCAAATCAAACTGTCACATGCGCCAAATACAACAAGTGTAGACTTTTCCGTGAAATGCTTACTTACAAGCCCTTAACCAACAGTGCAGTTCAAGAAGAAGAAAATATTTACCAAGTAGACTAAAATAATAATAATAAAAAGTAACACAATAAGAATAACATGAGGCTATATACAGGGGGCACCGGTACCGAGTCAGTGTGCTGAGGGTCAGGCTAGTTGAGGTAAACAAATGGAGGGGGGGTTAATGTAAATTGTCCGGTGGTAATTTCATGAATTGTTCAGCAGTCTTATGGCTTGGGGGTAGAAGCTGTTGAGGAGCCTTTTGGTCCTAGACTTGGCGCTCCAGTACCTCTTGCCGTAGCAAAGAAAACAGTCTATAACTTGGGTGACTGGAGTTTCTGACAATTTTATGGGCTTTCCTCTGACAGCACCTATTATATAGGTCCTGGATGGCAGGAAGCTTGGCCCCAGTGATGTACTGGGCCGGTCTCACTACCCTCTGTAGCGCCTTACGGTCAGATGCCAAGCAGTTGCCATACCAGGCGGTGATGCAACCGGTCAGGATGCTCTCGATGGTGCAGCTGTAAAACCTTTATAGGATCTGGGGACCCATGCCAAATCTTTTCAGTCTCCTGAGGGGGAAAAAGGTTTTGTCATGCCCTCTTCACGACTGTCTTGGTATGTTTGGACCATGATAGTTCGTTGGTGATGTGGACACCAACTCTCGACCCGCTCCACTACAGACCCGTCGATGTTAATGGGGGCCTGTTCGGCCCGCCTTTTCCTGTAGTCCACGATCAGCTCCTTTATCTTGCTCACATTGAGGGAGAGGTTGTTGTCCTGGCACCACACTGCCAGTTCTCTGACCACCTCCATATAGGACATCTCATCGTTGTCGGTGATCAGGCCTACCACTGTTGTGTCGTCAGCAAACTTAATGATGGTATTGGAGTTGTATTTGCCCACGCAGTCATGGGTGAACAGGGAATACAGGAGGGGACTAAGTACACACCCCTGAGGGGCCCCAGTGTTAAGGATCAGAGTGGCAGACGTGTTGTTGCCTACTCTTACCACCTGGGGGCGGCCCGTCAGGAAGTCCAGGATCCAGTTACAGAGGGAGGTGTTTAGTCCCAGAGTCCTTAGCTTAGTGATGAGCTTCGTGGGCACTATGGTGTTGAACGCTGAGCTGTAGTCAATGAACAGCATTCTCACATAGGTGTTCCTTTTGTCCAGGTGAGAAAGGGCAGTGTGGAATGCGATTGAGATTGCGTCATCTGTGGATCTGTTGGGGCGGTATGCGAATTGGAGTGGGTCTAGGGTGTCCGGGAGGATGCTGTTGATGTGAACCATGACCACYCT
Source organism: Salvelinus sp. IW2-2015 (assembly GCF_002910315.2). Taxonomy (NCBI): domain Eukaryota; kingdom Metazoa; phylum Chordata; class Actinopteri; order Salmoniformes; family Salmonidae; genus Salvelinus; species Salvelinus sp. IW2-2015. Next base: position 844,092 of record NW_019942505.1, read on the forward strand.
TTCAAAGCACTTCATGGCTACCGACGTGAGTGGTAATCCTTTAGGCAGGTTACCTTCGCTTCCTTGGGCACAGGGACTATGGTGGTCTGCTTGAATCTATGCACTTAAATAGCAAATGAAGGAAACTTTTCCCGTGGTTAACTTTAATGACAGCCAGTTAGGCTATACTTCTGTTTTAAAGCAAAGCAATGTGTTTAATATTAGGAAAGCCTAGCTTATAGAAAGCTGATGGGATCCTCCTCTTTTTAATAGAAGCCATCAAAACACTGTTTTCTCCCGCAATTGCATATCCTATAGAAATGTTGCGCAACATGAGCTCATGAAGTGTTTGATTTGATTTTTGATTACATTTGCATTGATGTCAGAGTGATTAGAATGACAATAGAGTGCTGAGTACCAGGCAGTTAGCAAGTTTGGTAGGCTACTAATGACCATCAGCAGCATCAGAGCTTGGAGAAGCCTAGTTACCATGACAAACGGTCACGTGGAATTTGACTGCGGTCATGACTCGTGACTGCCGGTGTGGCGGTAATACGGTCACCCTAACAGCCCTAGTCTAATCATAGAATTACATATAGATGCATATATTACATATAGAATCGCTATTAATGTCATATGATCGCCGTGTCACAACTTTTATCATGTATTAACTTTTAATGTGGCATAAAAACAACCAGTCATGAGGTTTTCACTTGATTGTGAAACAATCACTTCAAAAAGGCACTCCTGTTAGCTACCCACCCAGGTTTGTCCACTCACAAAATAATTCCAGCATCCACAGTGCACCCGCAATTTTCTGAATGGAAAGACAAATCTGTTACAAAAAAACTAAAAGTGTAATGACATTCGGCGATTGTCATTAGGCCCACTACACTTGTAGCCTGAATTGATGCATCCAATGCTGTACGCGCGCATCTCGGTCACTTACCTCCGCAACATTTCTGTGTTCTCTTCAAATCACAGCACAATTTAGAGGGTATACAGACCGATTTCAAGACAACACGCTCATTTTCATGCAGCTGACATGCGGTAATGTTAAATAATGGTGTAATTGCATATAKTTTTCTTGGCATTTCCTTTTAATTATTGCGATGGGCCACGTTTTACCGGGATGGCATACCACCACTATTTATTTTGTCGGGACGTGTTACCGAAATGTACCGGCTTACTTTCACCCCTGTTTGATACCCCTCTTCTCTCCATTGGTCTCTCATTCTGTTTGTCTGTTAAATTCAACTACTCTTCCTATTTCTTATCCACTATATCACCCTCTCATTTGCATGCTTTTTCATCATCCATCTCCCTTCTATCACCATCACCATCTCCCTCCTCTACTGTCCTCAATCCTCTCTTCCTCTCCCACCCTCCCTCTTTCTCACCGATGCGGTTGATGACAGGGCTGAGGTGACAGTGTTCCAGGACCTCCAGTAGCCGGGGGTCAGGGTGACTTCCACATGGGTCCAGGTTCTCCCTCACTGTCCCGCTGAACAGGAACGGGTCCTGGGGGATGATGGCCAGTTTGGACCTGCAGGGGGAGCCACAAATGCAGTGTGAAAGATTGATCTGTCAACTACTCTAGATTCATGAATGAATGAAGGAACACCGATTTTTTTGTAGTTCAAAATATGCAGACGTGCTCGATGAACGTCGKCACCTATAAAGGGCTTTTATTACAGATGCACAGATCACCATCATCATCCAAGTACACAATAATGTTGAGTCTAGCAGTTGGAAAAGTACAAAAAAACATTMAAATCCATTATCATCATATCACCACCATAGTGATCAACATCATCTCTTAATCCTCTCACCTGAGCTGGGCCAGTCCCACCTGTCTGGTGTCTACTCCATCCAGTAAGATCTGACCCTGGTTCAGCTCCACCATGCGGAAGAGGGCCAGGAACAGGGTGGACTTGCCTGAGCCCGTCCGGCCCACCACCCCCACCTTCTCCCCAGGCCGGACCACCAGGCTCACCCCGTCCAGGGCGTTGGGCAGGCCCTCTCTGTAGGACAGCACGGCCCCACGGAACTCCACCCAACCCTGCTCCGGCCACGAGGTGGGCACCTATGGTAAAGACAGAAGTAGATGGGTCCTCAGTCATTTAATAAATGTACTTGTTTTCTATTCCCTTGAATGGCCACATCAAGCTAACCGATCACTGCAGCTGTACATAGTCCATCTGTAAACAGCCCACCCAATTTACCTACCTCATCCCCTTACTGTTTTTATTTATTTACTTTTCTGCTCTTTTGCACACCAGTATCTCTACTTGCACATGATCATCTGATGATTTATCACTCCAGTGTTAATCTGCTAAATTGTAATTATTCRCTCCTATGGCCTATTTATTGCCTACCTCCTCATGCCTTTTGCACACAATGTATATAGACTCGTTTTTTTCCTACTGTGTTATTGACTTGTTTATTGTTTACTCCATGTGTAACTCTGTGTTGTTGTCTGTTCACACTGCTATGCTTTATCTTGGCCACGTCGCAGTTGTAAATGAGAACTTGTTCTCAACTAGCTTACCTGGTTAAATAAAGGTGAAATAAAAGAAATAAATAAAATCAGTAAGAAGTAACTGACCAGGCTAAAAGACCCCAAGAACTTGAACAAATACATTTAGTAATTTTAGAAATAACATCTATCCAACACCTCATAAAGATAACCACTGAAAACCTTCCACATAACATTCTAAAAGTCTAAAGAGTGGCGTACACTTCTGACATTGAAAAAAAGGAATTATGAAACCTCCTCAATGAGGTGCAGCTGAGTGGTATGCTATAAGACACACGCCCTCACAGGACTCCTCACCTGTGGGTTGCTGTGTTGTGGCTCAGTGGGCAGGGTGGTGGAGTACTCCTCGGTGCGCTCCACACTCACCAGCTGCATCTCTGTCTGGGTGAAGCTGAAGATGAGGCCTGACAGCAGGCCTGTAATGGACAGAGCATAGGACAGGGACAGACCCACCAGACCTGGCAGGGAGAACACCCATAGGACAAACATTCATTATTAAGGCCTAGACACAGCAAACAGGACATGTCGAGAGTATACTCAATACAAAACAATTTTGCACTCAGAACAGCCTCAATTCGTCAGGGCATGGACTCTACAAGGTGTCAAAAGCGTTCCACAGGGATGCTGGCCCATGTTGCTGCTTTCCACAGTTGTGTCAAGTTGGCTGGATGCCTTTTGGGTGGTGGACCATTCTTGATATACACGGGAAACTGATGCGCGTGGAAAAACCCAGCAGTGTTGCAGTTCTTGACACAAACAGTGCGCCTGACACCTACTACAAAACCCTTTAAGGCACTTAAATATTTTGTCTTACCCATTGCTTGGCACACATACACAATCCATGTCTCAATTTTCTCAAGGCTTAATGTCATGGAAAGAGAAGGTGTTCTTAATGTTTTGTATATTCAGAGTACATGTACTGATACTATTTCTAGATTCTCCTCTACAGCAGCCTCAACAACTGGTAGACATCAACAGTGTAATCTGAGTCAAGGCCTGTGTTATGCTAGGCCTGTGCTGACTATGGGATACATGCTAACATGCTAGCTGGCTGCTCACCTGGGTCGATGGATTTGAACTGGTGCTGGACGACGGCGATCACGCCGATGCCCGTCACCACAACGACGCCGATCATCTGCAGGCGGATGTCCAGCCACTGCATGGCGGCGTTGCTMAGGAACAGACAGCGCTGGTTCTGCTCCAGGCGCCGCTCGTTCTCCTCCTCRAATCTGGAGCCACAACAGACAGAGAACATGAACCTCCTTCCACTCAAAGGTTACTTCATGCATTAATAGCAATATTTCAGCTGTAACCGCAGGCAGACAACTGTGTATTTATACTGAAATCCTATTCACTTATTTTTTACATTTTCAAATATTACAGGAGTAGCCAGCACAAAAAACATGTTTTGGCTTGGACCTTGGACTGGTCCTAGAGTGGTACAGGTTAAGCAGGCTTTTGTGCCAGCTCAGCACTAACCGCTAACACCCCTGATTCAACTAGCCAAATCAAAGTTGGTAACCACAGATCTAGGTTGGCCCAAAATATCAATTCCTCATTCTAACTTTACCGTCCTCACCTGGAGGCACTGGAACTTGCTCGGATGGTACCCAGGCCACTCAGCGTCTCAGAGAAATGCGAATACACCGGCGAGAGGGTGAGGCTGCACAGACGCTTTAGGTCTCTGGATGTGTGTCGGTAGAAGCGCTGTGTGCAGTGGTAAAGCAGGCCCAGGGGCAGCAGGGGCACTAGGACCCAGGGCAAGCCGTAGCTCATCACTACCAGCATGCCCAGCAGGCCGAAGATGTTAGCCAGCAGGATGTTGAGGAAGAAAGGGAGAGTATCGTCCACGCTGTACAGGTCGGAGGAGAAGCGGTTAAGGATGCGGCCCAGCGGTGTAGTGTCGAAGAAGGTAACTGTAGCCTGGATTGATATAGAGAGAGGCGGGTCAGGGTTAGTTAGGTGTGTTTGTACTCTATCATGGCAATGTAAATAGTAAACATTACAAACACATGGATTAGGTGGTCTAGCAGTCTAAACCGCTGCCTCCCGATCACATATAGCGCTGCAGCATGGGACCAATGCCTTTTCAGCCTAAAACTAGCTTTCYCACTGTCTCTCCTCTATCCAATAAAGCATTTTTGTTTATGTACAAAAAAATTATTATAATATATGCCATATATATATATAAAAACATTTATTTTTTATTTTTTATTTTTTTTACAAACAGTACCCAACACTAGAAATGTGTGGACACACAACAAGTACACTGTAAATTATTTGAAAGCATCAACTCTCACACAGTGGAGGCTGCTGAAGGGAGGACGGCTCATAATAATGGCTGGAATGGAGTCAATGTAGTGGTATCAACCACATGGAAACCACGTCTTTGATGTGTTTGATACCATTCCATCGACTCCATTCCAGCCATTACTATGAGCCATCTTCCCCTCAACAGTCCCCTACCCCTCCACTGCTCTCACAGCATGAGTTGAACAATGAGAATTTTTCAGAAAAAAATCATATTTATGCTACAAATTTTAAATACTGCCTTTGCATGATTGAAACCATGACCATGACTAAACCAGTTTCCCGAGGGGTCAACTGAACAGAAAATGCCCACCTTGAGGACTGTGTCCAGCAGTCTGTTGTGGATGACCGATGCTGCACGGATGCCTCCATAGGCGAAGAGGAAGGCTCGGATGGCKGTGAAGATCGTGTTAGCCCCCGCAATGGAACCGTAAACCGTCAGATAGAACTTCACCTCTGAGCTCATGTTGGCGAAAGGTGTCATTTCCATAATATTGACCGGGTACCTGGAGATAAGGGGAGAAAACACGCATTTTAATATGCAATTGCTTAATAAATCTTGTCATGCGTGTGTGCTGCATCATGGATGTCTGTGGGATTTGACACCTCTATGAAACCTAATCCTTTTACTGCACAATCTAAAATATTTAGAGGCTCTGTATATAAATGTATCTAAGTATGACTTAAAGCAGTGTGGAGTTGTAAGTGGATTGATTATATAAGAGGAATCACACTGCCCATTCTGAGTAAATGTAATCTTATCCAGTGTATCAGTCCCAACGTTGTAAGAACCTCTATCTAACTTACATTAGTCCTCCAGGAGAGAATAGCAGCAGATGTGGTGAGCTGTAGGCAGGCATTAGAACACTCTGGGCGGAACCATTGTTCTTCAGGTTAGAGATCCAGTGGGACAGCCACCAGTCAGACACATTCTTAGAGGCTGAGGGACAGAGACAGCAAAATGTGCAAAACATATACAAGTCTGCAAAGGCAACAGAAGTGTGATGTGATTAAGGCACCAGGTGGTCACTGTACCTTGCATGAGGAGTAGGGACAGTAGGATGGAGACRGCCAAAGCCCCTCCTACCGCTCTCCAGTAGGTGTGGTAAACCTTCCAGTCCAGCCCGCCCACAGCCTTCTGCTCCTCCCCTGACAGTGAAGACTCCACCTCTGCAAACAGCTCATTGGACGGACCCTGCTCCTCCTCTCGCTCAATAACATCTGATTCAAGTCAGAATGCACATAAAAACACCTGGCAATTTTTCCATGCCGTAGTCCACCACTCAATTCAAGATGTAGAAAGTAATTAAATGGAGCTTCGTTCCTCTGCATCAGTGATATTAGTACTGTGTCGCAAGCAATATATTCCCAAAACACAATGCTAAGAGACATTAATGACTACTGTTACCTTTCTCCTTTGCATTACTGTCATTCTTCCGGTTCTTGGGCACTGCTTCTACCAAAGGAAGGACCTCTTCAGGTGTACCTATTTAAAACAAATGAGAAGGACATAGAGTTTATTCAGACATATAAATGTGTTAACACAGAAAAGTAATTCATTATTCCATTATCAATTGAAGAACATAAGGCCCGAGTTCACTACCAGTTTTAATAATTGTTCCATTGTCCATGAGAATCACCASATCAGCTTTGTCCACAAACTCTATGCGGTGGGTGCAAAGRATTCTGGTCTTGCTCCTGAGGATTCCCATGATGCATCTCTCCATGAGGTGATGGGCCACGTCAGTGTCTACTGCTGCCAGTGGATCGTCCAGGAGGAAAATGTCTTTCTCCTTGTGTGTTTAAAAGAGAGAGGGGKAGTATGCAGATGTGTGCAAGAGAGATAAAGACAAAAAGAGAATCATTGAATGTTTTCTGCTATCCAAACTCCCAACCTGGTAAAAGCTTGCTTGTTAAATAAAGTTGGAGATTCACTGTTCTTGATGGCTGTTGTGTTACCATGGAATCTGGTGAGGACTCTTACCATGTAAACAGCTCTGGCCAAGGCCAGGCGAGCTTTCTGTCCTCCACTCAGATTAACTCCATTCTCTCCCACCTCRGTCCTGTCCCCATTAGGCAGAATCTGGACAAACAAGACAATTCAGTCAAATACTTTCATATGCACCRAGTTTGGAATTTGTGTTTATAACATTCATTGGATATATCACAAATATATTAGGGGTTGTCAAGTAAAGCTTGTACTGGGMCCAAATAAAATGGAACGAGGGAGAAAGCGAGCATTGAGGTTGTCTGTGAGGATAAGAGAGATTGAAGCAGAGACAGAAACAAATAGAGTGAAAAAGAGATGCTGAGTCTCACATTGATGTCGTCCGTGAGAGCACAGGCCTCCACCACGGCCTGGTAGAAGGAACTGTTGTAGTCTCTGCCAAACAGGATGTTGTCCCGAACTGTTGCATGCTGGATCCACGGCTCCTGAGCGGCTAGACCAAACCCATCCTCCCTGCCCTGGACGTATACAACACCTCCATGCCTACAGAGGGAAGTAATAACTCAATGATAGATCCAAAAAGGTCATTGAAATAAACAAACAAAACAAATTTACTTGAGCTTTGAGAACTTAGTAAATGAGGCGATGAGCACTACCTGTTGAGTTCTCCAGTGATGGCTGCCAGTAACGAGCTCTTCCCACAGCCCACCTTGCCCACCACAACAACTAGGGATCCCTGACGGACGAGAAAAAAAGCATTACAACATTGCAGTGATTAGATGGTAGACCCCATGATTTACACGCTGTATAGGTTACATAGTTTGTGATGCAGGGTACACACCTTAGTGATGGTGAGGTTGAGGCTATGGAGCAGCAGACTTCCTTTGGTGGATTCAGTCTCAGAGCCTGTATCTCCCTCTGTGGGGTGGTCTGGCCCCCCAGGCCCCTGCCATGAGAATGTGCCCTGACTCATCACAATGGTGTCCTGGGGGTCCTCAGGGGCCACTGTAAGTAGGAGCCACAAAGTCAATGAAAAACATTCATACACATAATTGCATATCTCACATTCATAGACAGAGTTATTGAACATGTATTAATTAATAATGTATGTACAAGCAAAATGTACTTTATTTATGCTGCGCACGTACACACACACCTACCATGACTGAAGTATGCATCAAGGTCCTGGTTGGGCAGCTTGAGGAAGCGTTGGATGCGGTCCAGGGACACCTTGGCCTCCAGGGTGCCGTTAAGGACCCAGGGGAAGCTGTTGAGGGGGAGAATCAGCATGCCCACTAGAGCCAGAGTGGTGAACACCTGCAATGGAGGAGGGAAAGTGTCCCTATTCGAATTAGTCTCATGTACCCACATCCTCATTGTGTTCCTGGGTATCAGCTAGTAGGTCTTTCAACAGTTAATACGTCTCTTCCAATATCCATTCTGGCATAGCCACCACTTGGAATGTTCTATCCGAAACATTACTTCATACAAGGTGGTATGCTAGTGAGGACATTGGAACAGATTGATTGCAAAATAGTTTGCTGACATTTAAAAGYGAAGCGCTCTAGTTTCACAAAATGAAACATGCCTACCTTGGCTGCAGTGAGCTCATGGCCGAGCAGCACGTATGTGACGAAGGTGATGATAGATATGACTACGGGTAGAGCTCCCCAGGTGTACACACACAGAGCATCCAGGTACTTAATGGCCTTGAGGTGGGACAGCTCTTGCCTCCGACAATCTGCTATCTTCTGGGCAAAGTAGGCCTCCCAGTTGTAGAACTTGATGACTCGTATTCCAAAGAGGACCTCTGCCATTAGCTGGWAGGCAAGGACAGGGCAGACAAAAGACATTGAATGAGTTCACATCTCACATCTGATATCGAAGAATTTTAATATAAAAGCTGTAGGACTAGGTCTACAAGAACCCGTACAGTATGTATGAAGTTGTATAATGCAATTACTACTTTATTACTACTTAATAGTACTACTCTAAACAATAAACATAATAGTGTCCATATTGATGTTTGCTATGGTTGGTGTGTTAAGATAAAAGTCAAAGATAGTCAAAGCCATAGAGAATTTCTCACCTTGACACGACTATCCTTATGTGTGAGCATGTGCTTGTTATTCTCCATGATCTTCGAGGCCAGCACCTTATTGAGTGGCACCAGCAGCAGAGCCACACCCAGTCCTCCTAGGAAGGCCACGCCCACCTGCAGGTAGAGCAGGTAGAGGGCAATAGAGAACTGGAAGGGCAGACTCCACATCTCGTGGAAACTGTTGAAGAAGTTRACCACGCGGTCCGTGTCCGTGCTCATGAAGTTGACCACCTCACCCAGGGTGAACCGCGCCGCCAGGCCTCCGCCGTTGACCCGCAATGCTTTGCCGTAGATGGAGGAGACGAGGGCAGCGCGCGCCGAGAGTGAGACCTTCGAGACCTCAAAGACGAAGAGGTTCCGGATGAGGGCGGAGAATAAGGTGCTGAAGAAGAGGCCCGTGGCACACCAGGCCCCCCAGCTGATGGGGGCCCCCTCCTCCTCCATGTAAGTCACCAGGCTGCTGAGGATCAGGGGCCCCGCAAAGCCCAGCATGTTGCCCGCTAGCTTCAGCACACCAAGCAGGTAGTAGCGCAGTCCGAAGGCTTTGTGCAACACTTTTAACAGTCCTACCTCCTCCACTGCTATGCCAGATAGTTCCTCCTGGAGGGGTGAAGTCCATGTTCCATTCTGTAGGCTCCTGTTTGCAGGCCTGGGTGTAGTGTTCCCTCTCTGTGTTGCTGCCCCCTGTTGGCAGTCCTCCCAGCAGCGGAGGAAGTGTCGGCGCACTGCRCTGGTGCGSAGYCTCCGGGGAAGGAGATAGACGTCGCATGGCCTCTCCAGCTCCCCGCGCCGCCCGCGCCTCAGCAGAGGGTTCAACCACAGGTACAKCAGGCGGGAGATGMAGCYACTGCCATCCTCTGCCACCAYCTCTYCCGTGTCCTGGTAGGWACTCTCTGGGATGAGGAGARAGCTGTCTGCATCATTGACGGACATGGAGGTGTAACTCCCTTCACCGACGCAGGGAGCAGCGAAGGCCAGGAGGTAGACCAGGAGAGGGATTCCCCGGGCGGCTGCGAGCACCAGCCGTGCCACTCTAAGGGGCTCCGCCAGGTCCAGGTAGGTGGAATCCTGGGCGTAAGCCAGCAGGGTGACCACCAGGTTAGGGATAGGCAACAGCACCAGCAGTAGTAACATAGAGGGACCCCTGGTTCTTCTATGGATGGACCTCTGGAGGACAAGCAGGGCCCCAAAGTGGACCAGCCAGGCTAGAACGGCACATCCATCAGCCAGTACGTCCAGGTACATGTCCCCCCGGTAGAGGAGGGCCACCAGGACTAAGTCCCCCACAAAGAGCAGGGCCACCAGCAGGGCCGAGGTCACCCTGAGGCCCCAGCCAAAYGGGGGAGAGGACCGGAGGAGACTGCATCTGTGTAATGCAAAAGGATAAAATGTTAGATGAGCTGTCTGAAACATGGCCTGGCTAGATATAATAACTGATAAAGATGCCGATCTACAGAATGGGATCCAGTACAGACATGAACTTACTGTTCTGGAGGTATGCATCTTTATTGTACCTAGGTGCAATATGGGGGCCTGTATTGCATGCTACTGTATGTGCTGTAGGATTAAAAGTGGCCAGAATGTTCTAGCCTATGCCTTGTGATTTTGTGAGCGGCCTGACTGTGTGACCTAACGTTACCTCTGAGCACTCAGGTAGACGGCACTGAAGACGGCCACCACAGCGTGAGCCAGGGCTCCCAGAACCAGCTGGTTAAAACAGGGGCTGATGGCTCCATCCCGCCACACTGGGAACGGGTCAAGGGTGTCCGTGTGGCACAGGCCAGAGATGAACTCACTGGGGCCAAAATCAGCCACCACACCTGTCCCCATTCTCCAAGCATCTGGGGAAAAGATATATACACAATTTACACTACTGTTCAAAAGTTAGTCTAAAGAAGGCCAGTTTTATTGCTTTAAATCAGGACAACAGTTTTCAGCTGTGCTAACATAACCCTTTTGCAATTTTCTAATGATCAATTAGCCTTTTAAAATGATCAACTTGGATTTGCTAACACAACGTGCCATTGGAACACAGGAGTGATGGTTGCTGATAATGGGCCTCTGAACGCCTATGTAGATAGTCCATTAAAAATCTTCYGTTTCCAGCTACAATAGTCATTTACAACATTAACAATGTCTACACTGTATTTCTCATCAATTTGATGTTATTTTAAATGKACAAAAAATKTGCTTTTCTTTCAAAAACAAGGACATTTCTAAGTGACCCCAARCTTTTGAACGGTAGTGTATGTAATTCGTTTTTTAACGTGTCTGATTTAAATCTGCAGTTGACTACAACTAGGCCTACCTGTGTTTAGCTCGTCAAACAGGTTGGGCTTTTAAGRAGGGTGAGTTTAAATAGGCTACAGCACAGTTCTGTACTAGCTAGCTACACTACATATATAGCTAAATGATTTGTTTTAAGAAATGTGTTTGTCTCTCAATAAGCAGTCTGTCAACTCATTTGAAGGCATCTATGATTCAGTTGCACATGGTTTAACTAGCTAACTGTCATATTCTACTGGTCAGCCACACTTGCTTGGGGGGAACATTTGTAAACATTGGGATGAGGGTGGCAATCACATCTCTCAACAGCAGCGTGTATTATTGTTCGTCAAGTTAATTAAACATAGCCTTTTGCATGATATAAAGCGTATATATGGCAAGACTCTCTCTGCAACTTGGGATAACACAATTGTCAATATAAAGTTAAATACCTGTTTACAGCTTTGGATTTATGGGGATGTAGCATTCGGTGGCGGAGCATCAGCAGTGTGACGACTTCCGGTGACGAAACACATAGATGTTTTTCTCCAAAGCATAGGGCGCGTTCGCAATTGTATACAAAATGAATAAAGATTAGAATGAAGTTACAATAACTTTCTAGATTAGAAATCCAAATTAAAACCATATTTYCGCCCAAAAAATGTACTAATGTAATCAAAAACAACATAAAAACTTAGATTTTCAAGCTACACCATAAATACAATAATAAAACAATGTATGGTTATTAGTTACATTGATCATAAAAGACACAGGAGGCTTCTCTATATGGAATGTTTTTTATTCCGTATCAGAAATATCAGTAAGAAAAGTCCTATAAAAGACGTGTGTATGTCTTTAAAATATAAAAGACGTGTAAAGTCACAAAGTTGAATAGTTTACAAATAATAAAATGTTTTTCTTTTTAAATGTAAGTAAACTGCAGGTGAACAGAATATTATTTGGTGACAGACATAGTCACAGGCTATCAATACTATGAAGGCCTACATTGAAAATAAGACATATTATTGGACAAGCTCTACATTGTGTTTGGTTTGAGGTAGGCTATGTTATATTATCTGTGTGTGTCAATAAGTTTGATTAGATGGCAACTCTAACATACACAATTCCAAACCTGCGCATCTCCTTGTTCCAGTATTGCGCCCCAGGTTTCTTCTTGCGGCCAAACAAACCGCAGAACCAGCCACAACACTTATTTTTCTTGGGAGCCCGCTCCTGCCAGAAGAGGGGTTTGAGTTCCTGTGAACAAACAGAGCTTGTGAGCAGTGGTGTGTATTCATGAATGCCAAGGGAAGCCAGTCTTTCCCAAAACATTTACCAAGAAAAAAAACATAAAATAATGAATCTTTCATCTCTCTGTTTCATAATTTTCCTTCAATTCGCAAGAGGCTGAATATGCAGTATCTCCACTGAGAAAGCATCCACACGACCAAAACAGCGCCCCTCTGTCTCTGTTCAGTATGTGTAGGCCATCTATCTGATGCTGTCTGGTCCAAAAGAGTATGACATTGTTGCCGGCTATAGCTTTGAACGCAAGGGAAGCCAGCGAGCATTTGGCCTCCCTTGATAAAATTGCATATAAAATAATAGCCAATCAATAATAGCCAATTAAACTGAGTGAGTTCAACTGTAAATGGTCCTGGCGCACCAAAAAAAGTGTCAATGGATACCAGTTTGGATTTGCCTTCACTCTTATCAAATTGTATTGAGAGCATACTGTCAWTGAAAGGRACAACTTGAATTGTTGCATTTTGGTGATTTCATGCAAATTGCTATTTCCTAAATTAGTCATGGATGGAGATAGGTATTTGGACTTGTGGTTTTACTTAATTCTCTGTACTGGCCAATGAWTATAAAAGCGATTCTGATCCAACCATTAAGTCATACATTGTGCCCTTGGCCTGAGAGAATGAACGTTCAATATGTATAGGTAGATGTAGAAGACTAATGTTAACTAGCTAACGTTGCCCATGAAAGGACGTAAGGCTAGCGAGCAAGCATTTTAGCCAGGTAGCATAGGACAACCAAAAATAAAAGCATGTACTGTTTGACAGAGTGATAGACCGTTTTGTCAACATGAGATTGAAGGATGGCATTGGCTGAAGCTGCAGCTCAGTAMGGGACAGACAACATTCAAATTGACTGATATTATCAATGAGACAATACAGAATACAGTGTAGCTTACCTTCTCAACTGAGGTAAGGAGTTTTTCCAGCACTTGCTTTCTCGATATGTAGCTCCAGCTTGGTTTTGTCTGGGGTAAATGGTAAGGTGCCAACATAAGAACTGTTAGAACGGAAGTGCAAGTTGTTATTGCCCAACATGTTAGTAGCTGTGTACTCAGGGGGAGGGGATGTAACTTAATTTTGTATGTATGTATTCATATTTGCTGACATATTATGACTAAATAAAAACCATTTGATCACATAAAAAAAGTAGCTGTGTCCTCAACATTGGATATTGTTGTGAAATTGTGAATGAAAAAACATTGTGGAATACTAGTCATTTACAAGAGACTAGGCCTGATTCTGAATGTACCACACCGACAGTAACAGTGTTCTACCTGTATCATTCGGTGTACTGGTCTCTCTCTTGACCGGGATGTTGATGCAGTATGGCCGGTCATCACCCTTCTTGGTGTCCTTGGCGAATGGCAAGGTAGACCTCTGGTGAGCCATGACCTCACTGACCGCAATGTTGCATACCAGCAGAGATCGTCTGTCTGGATACAGCTGGGATTTACATCTTGCACATTGACAGAAGGTCTTGAACTATTCCTTCCTAATGTAGAGTTTGATGTCTTCTAAGAATTTGGCCATGTTGTCTGGCTCATTGTTGAGTTACTTCAGTGCCTAAGACTATACTCTTTGGTTTTGGTATTTCAATGCCTCATTCTGAACGTGGATATGTATGTGCTGGACCATATCATTGCAAAGTGGGATGTCATTACATTCGTATTAGTGCTTGAATGTCCATGAATCCTGGAACACACTTTCCTGACAATAATAACAGGAACAATATCAAGGTTTGTCACCTTTGGTTTGTCCCTCTCTGCATCCTTCTGAGCCTGATCTTGCGGAGTCTTTCCACAATCCTTTGACGTTGGTCTCTGATGTTACAACTTCTTCATAGTCGTCCCCAACAAAGTATTTGGGATGGATCCAGACCACATCTCTGACGGAGGAGCGAGGCAGAGTTACACGGTGGATGTATTCCAACTTGTCGCTGTCAGTCAAAKGAGGGAATGCCTTCTGAGGAGGGAAAGCTTTCTGGAACAGTGCCAGTTTCCCAACCTGAGAGCTGCACTAATGGAAACTGTTCTTCTTTAGGTCTTCAGGTAGGGCGACTGCAAAGAACGTCCTCTCCAAAGCCTCTTCGCAGCTCTTAGCTATTGGACGCCGTGGGCTGCAGACTTGAAGTGGATAGGTGTCACTTGTACACCATCAAGATTCCCTCACAGATATAACTGGGAATGGTGGAGATGACCGCTGGGTCCTTCATGGCCGGCAAGTTTTTTTWATATCTTACTCGTGGTGCCAAACRTACAGTGCCTTGCAAAAGTATTCATCCCCTTGGCGTTTTTCCTATTTTGTTGTTTTACAACCTGTAATTTAAATAGATTTTTATTTGGATTTCATGTAATGGACATACACAAAATAGTCCAAATTGGTGAAGTGAAATGAAAAAAATTACTTGTTTCCAAAAATTTAAAACAAAAGTGGTGTGTGCATATGTATTCAGCCCCTTTGCTTTGAAGCCCCTAAATAAGATCTGGTGCAACCAATTACCTTAAGAAGTCACATAATTAGTTAAATAAAGTCCACCYGTGTGCAATCTAAGTGTCACATGATCTCAGTATATATACACCTGTTCTGAAAGGTCCCAGAGTCTGCAACACCACCAAGCAAGGTGCACCACCAAGCAAGGTGCACCACCATGCAAGGTGCACCACCAAGCAAGCGGCACCATGAAGACCAAGGAGCTCTCCAAACAGGTCAGGGACAAAGTTGTGGAGAAGTACAGATCAGAGTTGGGTTATAAAAAATATCAGAAACTTTGAACATCCCACGGAGCACTGTTAAATCCATTATAAAAAATGGAAAGACTATGGCACAACAACAAACCTGCCAAGAGAGACCCGCCCACCAAAACTCACGGACCAGGCAAGGAGGGGCATTAATCAGACAGGCAACAAAGAGACCAAAGATAACCCTGAAGGAGCTGCAAAGCTCCACAGCTGAGATTGGAGTATCTGTCCATTGGRCCACTTTAAGCCATACACTCCACAGAGCTGGGCTTTACAGAAGAGTGGCCAGAAAAAAATTGCTTTAAGAAAAAAATAAGCAAACATGTTTGGTGTTCGCC
The DNA here is from genome assembly GCF_002910315.2 of Salvelinus sp. IW2-2015. Lineage (NCBI taxonomy): Eukaryota > Metazoa > Chordata > Actinopteri > Salmoniformes > Salmonidae > Salvelinus > Salvelinus sp. IW2-2015. The sequence goes on from NW_019942505.1 coordinate 859,617, forward strand.
AAAAGGCATGTGGGAGACTCCCCAAACATATGGAAGAAGGTACTCTGGTATGATGAGACTAAAATTGAGATTTTTGGCCATCAAGGAAAACGCTGTCTGGCGCAAACCCAACACCTCTCATCACCCCGAGAAYACCATCCCCACAGTGAAGCATGGTGGTGGCAGYATTATGCTGTGGGGATGTTTTTCATCGGCAGGGACTGGGAAATTGGTCAGAATTGAAGGAATGATTGATGGTGCTAAATACAGGGAAATTCTTGAGGGAAACCTGTTTCAGTCTTGCATAGATTTAAGACTGGGACGAAGGTTCACCTTCCATCAGGACAATGACCCTAAGCAGACTGCTAAAGCAACACTCGAGTGGTTTAAGGGGAAACATTTAAATGTCTTGGAATGGCCTCGTCAAAGCCCAGATCTCAATCCAATTGAGAATCTGTGGTATGACTTAAAGATTTCTGTACACCAGCGGAACCCATCCAACTTGAAGGAGCTGGAGCAGTTTTGCCTTGAATATTGGGCAAAAATCCCAGTGGCTAGATGTGCCAAGCTTATAGAGACATACCCCAAGAGACTTGCAGCTGTAATTGCTGCAAAAGGTGGCTTTACAAAGTATTGACTTTGGGGGAGTRAATAGTTATGCACGCTCAAGTTTTGATTTTTGGTCTTATTTCTTGTTTGTTTCACAAGAAAAAATATGTTGCATCTTCAAAGTGGTAGGCATGTTGTGTAAATCAAATGATACAAACCCCCTAAAAAATCTATTTTAATTTGAGGTTGTAAGGCAGCAAAATAGRAAAAATGCCAAGGGGGTGAATAATTTYGCAAACCACTGTATGTATCATGGCACTCTGCATTTGCAATACTGCTTCATACTTGATTAAAAGTTMAAAGTAAACGCTACACATCAAATTACTTATATTAAGCAACCCGGACAGCACAATTCTTGTTTAATATTTTTTTTTACAGACAGCACGATTGTCTTGTTTTTAATTTATTTACAGACAGCAGGGGCACACTCCAACACCYGGCTTCTTCACCTGCAGGATCGTCTGAGACCAGCCACCCGGACAGCTGATGGAACTGTGGGTTTGCACAACCAAAKAATTTCTGCACAAACTGTCAAGAAACCGTCTCAGAGAAGCTCATCTGCGTACTGGTCTTCTTCACCAGGGTCTATAGCAATTTGATGAGATCCTGAGGCCCATTGTTGTGCCATTCATCCGCCGCCATCACCTCATGTTTGAGCATGATAATGCACSGCYCCATGTCGCAAGGATCTGTACACAATTACTGGAAGCTGAACATGTCCCAGTTCCTCCATGGCCTSYATACTCACCAGACATGTCATCCATTGAGCATGCTAGGGATGCTCTAGATTGACGTGTACAACAGTGTGTTCCAGTTCCTGCCAACATCCAGCAACTTCGCACAGCAACCTCGCATCATTGAAGAGGAGTGGGACAACATTCCACAGGCCACAATCAACAGCCTGATTAACTCTATGCGAAGGAGATGTGGAAAATGGTGGTCACACCAGACACTGACTGGTTTTATGATCCACACCYCTAACTTTTTTTTAAAGGTGTCTGTGACCAACTGACGCATATCTGTATTCCCAGTCATTTGAAATCAATAGATTAGGGCCTAATTCATTTATTTMAATTGACTGATTTCCTTATAAGAAGTTGWTGCATGTTGCGTTTATATTTTTGTTCAGTGTAGAAGAATAGCAAGACAGTTAGGTGGGATTTCCATCGATGCCATCAGACCAAGGGTGAAATGGTGGTGTAGATATTGGGGGGACGAACACTAGACATACACTTTTTACATTTTTAAAACACATTTCCTGMAATTCTACACAGTTTGACATAACTTATTATGCCCCTCAAGGGGTATTTTGAGGGATATTTTGAAAACACAGTGTAARTGAAAGGATAAGTCGTCACCATCATCAATGAAGGTATTTCAAGGCAAATATTAAGACACAAAAGATGTAGAATGAGTTGTATTAYAATGATGCACACATGCATATTTATTTATATTAAAAAGACACAAAAGATGAAGACTAAGTTTTATTATAGTTTGAGTTTGCCTACCTTATGCCCAGTCCACATGTTTTAATATATATATATATATAAATATATATATATATAAAATAATTGAGTGTGAACATACCATGGACACAGACTCTTGTTAAATGTTGATCCTGACTTTCGAGTCTCCCGACCGTATTCTGTCAGCATCCACGCGGTCATTCGGAATTTTTAATTACATTTTTATTTTKATAAATTACTTATTTTAAGTTATTAAAGAAATTATTGTGGGGTACGAATTGACCTATTCTGAATATTTGGGGGACATGTCCCCCCATCTCCAATGGCAATTTTGCCTATGCATCACAGCATACAGTACATGTCTAGCATGAACAGCTGGGGTCTATGCTGCATCAGTYGGGCTACAGGTGATCATGCATCTTGCTAATAGCACATCTGATAGTATAGTATCTCCAACCCTGTTCCTGGAGAGCTGTACTCCTGTAGGTTTTYGCTCCAACCTTAGTTGTAATTGACCTGGTTCAGCTTATCAATCAGCTAATTATAATCAGGTGTGCTAGATTAGGGTTGGAGTGAAAACATACAGGACTGTAGCTCTCCAGGAACAGGGTTTGAGAGCCCTGTTATAGACAATGCACAGGAACAGGGGTTCTCAATTCATACCCTACGAGGTCCGGAGCCTGCTGGTTTTCTGTTTTACCTGATAATTAATTGCACCCACCTGGTGTCCTAGGTCTAAATCAGTCCCTGATTAGAGGGGAACAATGAAAAAAATGCAGTGGAACTGGCTTCGAGGTCCAGAGTTGAGTAAGAGGGGGCTATATGCATGGTCCAATATGTTAAAATAATTGTAAGATAAAGTAATTTCTACCAATATGTTAATGTGCTCATTTCTGGAGGTGGAAATTATATTTTAGATGGGTGTCAGCATCATTAAAAAATAATAATATATATATATATATATATATTATATATATATTACACACTGCTCAAAAAAATAAAGGGAACACTAAAATAACACATCCTAGATCTGAATGAATGAAATATTCTTATTAAATACTTTTTTCTTTACATAGTTGATGTGCTGACAACAAAATCACACAAAAATATCAATGGAAATCAAATGTATCAACCCATGGAGGTCTGGATTTGGAGTCACACTCAAAATTAAAGTGGAAAACCACACTACAGGCTGATCCAACTTTGATGTAATGTCCTTAAAACAAGTCAAAATGAGCTCAGTAGGTGTGTGGCCTCCACGTGCCTGTATGACCTCCCTACAAGCCTGGGCATGCTCCTGATGAGGTGGCGGATGGTCTCCTGAGGGATCTCCTCCCAGACCTGGACTAAAGCATCCGCCAACTCCTGGACAGTCTGTGGTGCAACGTGGCGTTGGTGGATGGAGCGAGACAGATGTCCCAGATGTGCTCAATTGGATTCAGGTCTGGGAACGCGGGCGTCCATAGCATCAATGCCTTCCTCTTGCAGGAACTGCTGACACACTCCAGCCACATGAGGTCTAGCATTGGCTTGCATTAGGAGGACCCAGGGCCAACCGCACCAGCATTGTCTCACAAGGGGTCTGAGGATCTCATCTCGGTACCTAATGGCAGTCAGGCTACCTCTGGCGAGCACATGGAGGCTGTGCGGCCCCCAAAGAAATGCCACCCCACACCATGACTGACCCACCGCCAAACCGTCATGCTGGAGGATGTTGCAGGCAGCAGAACGTTCTCCACGCGTCTCCAGACTCTGTCACGTCTGTCACATGTGCTCAGTGTGAACCTGCTTTCATCTGTGAAGAGCATAGGCGCCAGTGGGAATTTGCCATCTTGGTGTTCTCTGGCAAATGCCAAACGTCCTGCACGGTGTTGGGCTGTAAGCACAACCCCACCTTGGACGTCGGGCCCTCATGGAGTCTGTTTCTGACCGTTTGAGCAGACACATGCACATTTGTGGCCTGCTGGAGGTCATTTTGCAGGGCTCTGGCAGTGCTCCTCCTGCTCCTCCTTGCACAAAGGCGGAGGTAGCGGTCCTGCCGCTGGGTTGTTGCCCTCCTACGGCCTCCTCCACGTCTCCTGATGTACTGCCTGTCTCCTGGTAGCGCCCCATGCTCTGGACACTACGCTGACAGACACAGCAAACCTTCTTGCCACAGCTCACATTGATGTGCCATCCTGGATGAGCTGCACTACCTGTGCCACTTGTGTCGGGGTAGACTCCGTCTCATGCTACCACTAGAGTAAAAGCACCACCAGCATTCAAAAATGACCAAAACATCAGCCAGGAAGCATAGGAACTGAGAAGTGGTCTGTGGTCACCACCTGCAGAACCACTCCTTATTGGGGGTGTCTTGCTAATTGCCTATAATTTCCACCTGTTGTCTATCCATTGCACAACAGCATGTGAAATTTATTGTCAATCAGTGTTGCTTCCTAAGTGGACAGTTTGATTTCACAGAAGTGTGATTGACTTGGAGTTACATTGTGTTGTTTAAGTGTTCCTTTATTTTTTTGAAGCTAATATATATATATATATATATATATATAGTAGAAGGTTCTTTTAAAGTCACCAGAACAGTGCTTCAGTCCTTCTACATAAAAATGATCCAAGGTGGACACTGAACCCCCAAAGCAGGGGACTGGAATTGGTCAAACTTACAGCTTAATACATGTACAAAGTTATCCTCTTTCCCTAAAAACACAATGGTCATGACTTATTATTTTACATGAAAGTGGAGGTTAACTTGGCCCCGCAGGCAATCGATCTGAGATCGACTTAAGTTTGCTTTAACCCTAAAGAACATGTGGCAAACACATTTATTTCTGAAGTCAACTGTCCAGACATCAATCCAGAAAGGGGATACAGCACCGAGACCCTATAGCTTGGAATCACTCAATCCTTTTTTCTGAAAATACAATTTTATTTTCTCATTAGCCATGCACATTTAGCATAGGGTTTCCCAAGCTCGGCCCAAGTGTCGGGGCGACGCACAACTGGCCCAGCGTCGTCTGGGTTTGGCCGGGGTAGGCCGTCATTGTAAATAAGAATTTGTTCTTAACTGACTTGCCTAGTTAAATAAAAGGTAGTTAAAAAATATATATGTTTTTTGCCCGAGCACTACACAGCTGATTAAAATAATCAAAGCTTGATGAGGAGTTGGATATTTGAAATCAGCTGTGTAGTCATAGGGCAAAAACCAAAACTTGCACTCAGGGCGGGGCCCCAGGACTAGTTTGGGAAACCCTGATTTAGCAGACACTCTTATYCAGAGCAACTTACAGGAGCAATTAGGGTTAAGTGCCTTGCTCAAGGGCACATCAGATTTTTTTCACCTGTCAGCTCAGGTATTCAAACCAGCAACCTTTCAGTTACTGGCCCAATGATCTAGACTACCTGCTGCCCCATGTAARACAAATGACAGCCAGGTAAATACTTATACACAAACACACCTTTTTCAAAATTCACCCTATGGTTCTCAGTGAGGGAARTCTCTCGTGAAGSCTGATGGGACCTGGATGAAGAAGGACAACACAGAATACAGTTTGAATGCTTTATTGAGGGGGTGGGTGACTGTAAAAAAGGAGCAAGCACCYGTAGTAAGCGCCTTAATACAAGTTATAAAAGATGGGCAATAGCTGGATATCTGAGGACTCCTGTTAAACAAAGGAAGTCTGAAATGTCACCCTATTCCCTATATAGTGCACTACTTCTGACCAGAGACCATGGAGCTATGGTTGAAAGTAGTGCACAATATAGGAATTAGGGTGCCATTTCAGACATACACAGGGTCTGTATCTATTACTGTGGTAGATCAGGTTTAGAGAGGGAAAAGCACCTGGTTCACTGAGACCAACATTAGGACCTTTTCAGTTTAGGTAAAATAACTCATCCACTGATCATTACTTAAAAATCAAATAAAAAAATCACACATTTTCAACCTGGGCTCAAGTCAGTGCACATAAACATTGGCATTATGTAACATAAGTTAGACAAAAATAAAAGGAATTCTACAAATGCCATTCCCTGGAAATTAGACAGAAATCTCTTTAAATACTGGGTGCAACTGTCTAAGGCAACTTTAAATTCGATAGAAAAGGGATCATCTAGAAGTAATGGTGTACAAAGCAGGAATGAAGCTATACAATGTCACATTACGCATTTTCCTTTCACACTGTACAGAGTCCACTTCCTTCAGCTCTGGCCAGGCCGGCCAAAATACAAGGCAGTGTAACTTTCTATCCTACATTTTACTGTGTCTCCCAGACACATTGTATATACACATTCAGGACATACAAGACAAACATAAATATGAGCAGGACTTTCTTTCCGTCCCCAAGGCCCAGTTGAGGCATCCAGACATACTGGACATGATTTTCATATGGGCTATTCAATGAAATGTTGATCTCATTTTAAAATGCATGAGGATCATTTTTTTTGTTGGGGGACATGTATTAATCTTTCCGAGTAGTTAATTAAATATTTGAAAGAAAAATATWAAAAATGTACGCTGTTATGCAGTTAGCTACATAAACAGTCAATATGTATTCATTGAACAGAACATATTGAGTAAAGGTTTAGTGCTGGTGTTCTTCCTTGACTGTTAAAGGAATTGAAACACCAGAAACCTTAGATAAATAATAGTAGATAGCTTGTCAATTTTTATGTCATACGAATCGGAAATGTTTCATCAAACATATTTGCCTCAAACGGATCTTAATGTAGATCATAATAGACAAGTTATGACTTCTAATGTAATCTAATAACTGGTGACAGGCCCGAGAAAGCATTTTAATGTCGATTTTTTTTGTTGCATCTTATGACATGATTGTCACGCCARACCAATATTTGGGACATATTTAGTTAATATCATAATGATATACACATAGCAATGCACTACATTTAAACTCATTAGGAGGGAGTCTGTATTCAAAATAATTTGTAACTCTTTACTCAAACAAACAAATGCCAAAAGCTAAATTACAYTTTCGATTTACAAAAAACCTCCCGAAAAGGGTATTATGTCTGAACATAATAAATATCTATATTTGCCCATGTATGAGTGAATGTATGTTTGTACGCATATGCACAAAATCTTTTGCCAACTTGGGTTTTCCGAGTCTGGAACTGTGTAAGGTTTCAAAGTGGTCACCAAGGCCTAATAGGTATGCATGTTTTCTTTCCAACCAAATAATTTATTTGTTGGAAAATCAATAATATTACTTTGATATTGAACAACAATAGAATTACAAATACCGTTCAAACCATGTAAAAGGATATGCATGTAGTGCAATTTACTGAATAGGATTTGTTTGACTGAAAAAAGTACCTTGGATACTCGTGGGGCTTGAGGACCAACTTTGAAAAAACCTTATTCTGGAGCTTCAACAAAAATAGTATTTGTTATTATTAATATTGAAAATAATAAAATATGGAAAAACAAGAAGGGGCAAGAGTGGCTGGAGTCTCCTTTGGGCTCGGGTACTTTGGTAGACTAAATCTATCAGTTTTGCTCTCATTCCTCCCTCGGGCCTGGTGACTGGATTTGGATATGGCGCTCAGAGCGTGAGGTCATCAGAACACAGCAGCCACGCTTGTCTGTCTTTCTGGGAGACCGCCTTTCGCTGTTCTACGCATTCTGCCTACGTAAGTAAGCCTGCTGTCCGTAATTATATATATTTGTATCATTAATAACTTGACTGGAACAGTTGAGTCCGTGAGGGGGAGGATTGGTTTGTACACCAGGCTACAAAGCCTCTGTGGGGGAGAATGGGGCGTATGGGGCCTTTTTGGGACTACTCTCTTGGTATCCTCTCCTGCGGCCCTCTATGGGGTTTAGTTCATCAGGGCATGTCTGTGTATACAGTCGGTATACAGCACAGCTCACAAGTTCTTGGTGTTTATGTGTGTTTTGTAATGCTTCGTGAGATGGTCGCTCCTCATGAACCGTTTCTGACACTGGTTGCACTCGAAGCGCTTGTCTCCTGCAAGGAAAAGACAGAATAAATTAGTGGTTTAATTTTCGTGCATAACACAAAACTATGAAACAGCAATACCATTCTTCTCTGTTGCAAGGAAATCTCTGCTACAAATCTGAGTGCCTGCTTGAGTCCTGGAAACTGCAGCAAAACTAACATACTGTATGTGCATCGTCTGCTTGAGTCCTGACGTGGTGAAAACAATGGTGTATGAGAATGATTTGGCATTTGGAGCATTGTCGACTGACTTGTGCTAACCTTGCGGTGTACGTACCTCCTGAGTGTGTGTCCTGGGGTGTGTTCAGTAGGGGGAAAACGTTTTCAAAAACAGGGGAGGTACTATCTGAACTTGTCCAATAAGAACACAGAATTTTATCCATTGAAAAATGTTTGCTACGGTGTTCCTTACTGAACATTGCCCAGTGAGTGTTTTGCAGACTGACTTACATTCATCCTACAGTGTGTATCAGTGTGTCTCCTGCGGTGGACAGACCTGTGTGTGTCCTGGCGTGTCGCTGCAGCTCGTCACTGCGCGTGAAGCGTTTGCCGCAGAAGACCCAGTTGCAGACGAAGGGCCGCTCGCCGGTGTGCAGGCGCACGTGGGCCCGGAGGAGTGACGTTTTCCGGAACGTCTTCTCGCAGCCCGGGATGTGACAGATGTGCTTCCTCTTCCCYACCTCGCCGGGCCTGCACAACACAGAAAACACAAACGTAACTACACTATATATACACACACAAAAGTATGTGGACACCCCTTCAAATTAGTGGATTTGGCTATTTCAGCCACACCGGTTGTTGACAGGTGTATAAAATCAAGCACACAGCCACGCAACCTCCATAGACAAACATTGGCAGTAGAATGGCCTTTACTGAAGAGCTCAGTGACTTTCAACGTGGCACCGTCATAGGATGCCACCTTTCCAACAAGTCAGTTCGTCAAATTTCCGCCCTGCTAGAGCTTCCCCGGTCAACTGTAAGTGCTGTATTGTGAAGTGGAAACGTCTAGGAGCATCAACGGCTCAGCCGGGAAGTGGTAGGCCACACAAGCTCACAGAAAGGGACCGCCGAGTGCTGAAGTGCGTAAAAATCGGTGGCCCTCGGGTGCAACACTCACTACCGAGTTCCTCTGGAAGCAACGTCAGCACAAGAACTGTTCGTCTGAAGCTTAATGAAATGGGTTTCCATGGCCGAGCAGCCGCACACAAGCCTAAGATCACCATGCGCAATGCCAAGCATCGACAGGAGTGGTGTAAAGCTCGCCGCTATTGGACACTGGAAGTGCGTTCTCTGGAGTGATGAATMATGCTTCACCATCTGGCAGTCCAACGGACGAATCTGAGTTTGGCGGATGCCAGGAGAACGCTACCTGACCCAATGCATAGTGCCAAATGTAAAGTTTGGTGCAGGAGGAATATTGATCTGGGGCAGGTTTTCATGGTTCGGGCTAGGCCCCTTAGTTCCAGTGAGGGGAAATCTTAACGCTAGAGCATACAATGACATTCTAGACGATTCTGTGCTTCCAACTTTGTGCCAACAGCTTGGGGAAGGCCCTTTCCTGTTTCAGCATGACAATGTCCCCGTACCCAAACAAGGTCCATATAGAAATGGTTGTCAAGATCGGTGTGGAAGAACTTGAGCCCTGGCCTCAACCCCATTGAACACCCTTGGGATGAATTGGAACTCCGAATGCGAGCCAGGCCTAATCGCCAAACATCAATGCCCGACCTCACTAATGCTCTTGTAGCTGAATGGAAGCAAGTCCCCGCAGCAATGTTCCAATATCTAGTGGAAAGCCTTCCCAGTAGAGTTGAGGCTGTTATAGCAGCAAAGGGGGGACCAACTCCRTATTAATACCCATGATTTTGGAATGAGATGTTTGACGTGCAGGTGTCCACATACTTTTGGTCATGTAGTGTATTCACTATATTTCTGCTTGGTGCACAGGTATTAAGAGCAGGAGGATGGAAAGTAGTTGCTTGCAATCGTGGTTGTTTCCCTGCCCCAAACTCACAAAAGGGTACACTTTGCCATACAGATATCAGTTTGTATCAACCAAGACTTTCCATATTGGTAAAAAAATATATGGGTTTATACTGTATATCATGTTTTTTTCCCACCAGGTGCTCAGGCCTGTCTCTAGTTTGCTAGTAAGAGCCACTTGCCTCTTCTCGGAGTCCTTACAGTTGGGGCAGGTGCAGGCCATGCGGCGTTTCTTCTCCCCAGGCTGGCCCTGCAACTCCAGAGCCAGAGTCTGCTCCATCTGCACCTGGTGGCCCTGGGAGGTCACGCCGCCCAGCTGGAGGGCACCGCCCTGCACCGTCTGCACTGTCAGGTGCTGCTGCCCTGAAAGAACAGTAGAGAAACTTTAACATATTGCAGATGAGTAATAAACATATATTGTACATATATAAACATACTTTACACAGACATGCCCACACACACATACTGACACACACATGCAGGCCTCCATTAGCTTGCTAAAAGTCCATTGGAATGCAAACCATTTTTAAAGGAAGACAGTATGGAAATAGACAGGATATGGATATGCCCTTGTGGATTTGGATACGGACAAGCACTTTTTATATTTGTCACGAACACAACAGTACACACACACACACACACACCTCCTGCATTGGTGATGGTGACGGGCACTCCTTGCACCTGGACCCCGTTGATGTTTATAGTCTGCACGGCCTGGCCCGCCGAAGAGAGCTGGGCCGCGTTCAATGATATAACTGTCTCTTATACACATCTAGATGTGTATAAGAGACAGATCATGGACACTCTTACTGACAGTTGTGGCTGCTTCGCGTGATGTATTGTTGTCTCTAACTTCTTGCCCTTTGTGCTGTTGTCTGTGCCCAATAATGTTTGTACCATGTTTTGTGCTGCTACCATGTTGTGATGCTACCATGTTGTTGTCATGTGATGTTGCTACCATGCTGTGTTGTCTTAGGTCTTTCTTTATGTAGTGTTGTCTCATGTCGTGATGTGTGTTTTGTCCTATACTTTTATTTTTAATCCCAGCCCCAGTCCCCGCAGGCCTTTTGCCTTTTGATAGGCCGTCATTGTAAATAAGAATTTGTTCTTAACTGACTTGCCTATTAAAAAAGGATACATACAAAAAAATAAAATAAACATGTGGGTAGCCTGGAGTGAGTGTAGAGAGGTGGTGTGCATGCAGCACCTGTAGGTGTTTTGTGTGTGTGAGTGGCCTGTGTGCATGACTACATTGACAACTTCAGACTGACCTATCTACAAATCACCTTGCATCCTAACTAAATACTCGGAGTAACTCCTAGATCTGTCAGTTTGCTGAGAGAGCTACATTGATGATCTCTAACAACTTGTGTGTGTACCTGAGTGGGCTCTGGCTGCAGGCTGGGTGCAGGCTGTCTCTGGGGGACCTGAGGCAGGGTGGCGGAGGCGGCCTGCACCACCTTCAGGGCCTGCTGGGGGATCTGGACCACCTGCTGCTCCTGTTTCTGCTGCACCAACTGCACCAGCTGCTGCTGGCCCGACCCGGTGTTCTGCACGATCAGGAGCTGGTTCCCCGCCTGGGGAGAACACCAAGAGAGCAGCAATGAAACACAGCCCTAAATCTATCCAACACTTACTCATACAGGGACCCCMATATTGGAGGTTGAAGGGGTGATAGAGTAGGCTAACCCTCACGTAAAGCATAGCATTTTGAGTTTGAGAAATACAGATGAAATCATTAGATACTCATTTACACACACACACTCACAAGCATTGTAGACACATTCAGTAATTAGTACCCATTTGTATCCCAATCAAGCAAGTGAACTGGTCCACCAGTCATGGTTGATCCCACACCAAATGCAGCAGAAAAACAAACATACCTGAATAATATTCTCCCCGGCTTCTAACAATATCGTCTCCATCTGCTCGGGGGGCAGAGAGATGGTCTGTGGTGGAGGGGCTGCTGCCACTAGCTTCTTCCTTCCTCGTCTGCCTTTTGTTGGCGGGGGAGGAGCTGCCGCTGGCTCCTCTCCGGTGGCTACRTTGAGGGGCAGCGTGAGCCCGCTGTGCAGCCGCACCACGTTGGCTGCATTGGGTTTCCGCCCCCTGGGGGACGGCTTGATGGCCACCGTCTTCTGCGGGGTGATGGGCGCGGCAGCGGGCTGCGGCTGGGGGACCGTCATGGGCGTGGTGATGATGGCCTGGTTGGTACCCGGGATGAGCTGGATCTGTCCGCCCTGCTGCATCATCTGGATGGTCTGTGTGCCTCCCAGCTGCGGCATCACCTGGTATTGGATGTTGGATGTTTGATTCGAGCGACCAGGGCTCTGCTGGATGGTGAGGACGATGGGTGTGCCGGGGTTGTTGGAGCCCAGGCCCGCTGGCAGCTGGATCACATTTCCTTTAGCGGACAGGAAGCCCAGGTTTTTGGGAGGGGCGGGGGCGATGGGGGCGGGCTTGATGGGGAGGAGACGGCGAGGTTGGGGTTGGGTAGGAGGGGCACTGACAGGGGCCTGAGCAGCAGGGGGGCCGATCTTACTACAGGTGGCGGCCAGGAGGGCCAGTGGGGAGGGCTGGGAGTCCTGTAGACAGGACCAAAGAGAGAGGGACAAATGGTAAGGGGTGCAACGAGTCGGACACAAATGATTTACTGCCGATACCAGACCTGGGCCAAATCYCTGTMATTCGCATGAAGAAGCAACGCCGATACAGGGGGCGCAGGTCCGGGTGCCTTGTGAGAATTTGTCGGCAAGTGGGTAACCCGCCTCTACCATCCATCCTATTGGCCAACGTCCAGTCATTGAAGAATAAACTGGATGAGCTCTGTTCAAGACTATCCTACCAACGGGACATTAAAAACTGTAATATCTTAGGTTTCACGAGTCGTGGCAGATCGACGACATGGATAACATACAGCTGGCTGGGTTTTCCATGCATCRGCAAGACAAAACAGCTGTCTCCGGTAAGACAAGGGGTGGCGGTCTGTGTCTATTTGTCAACAACAGCTGGTGCACGAAATCTAATAYTAAGGAAGTCTTGAGGTTTTGCTCGCCTGAGGGTAGAGTATCTCATGATTAGCTGTAGACCACACTATTTACCAAGAGAGTTTTCATATATATTTTTCATAGATGTCTATTTACCACAACAAACCAATGCTGGCACTAAGACCGCACTCAACGAGCTGTATATGGCCATAAGCAAACAAGAAAATGCTCATCCTAAGGCTATGCTCCTAGTGGCCGGGGACTTAAATGCAGGGAAACTTAAATTATTTTTACCTAATTTCTACCAGCATGTTACATGTGCAACCAGAGGGRAAAAAACTAGACCACCTATACTCCACACACAGAGACGCGTACAAAACTCTCCCTCGCCCTCCATTTGGCAAATCTGAGCATAATTATATCCTTCTGATTCCTGCTTACAAGCAAAAACTAAAGCAGGAAGTACCAGCGACTCGTTCAATACGGAAGTGGTCAGATGATGCAGATACTAAGCTACAGGACTGCTTTGCTAACACAGACTGGAATATGTTCTGGGATTCATCCAATGGCATTGAGGAGTATACCACATCAGTCACCAGCTTCATCAAAAAGTGCATCGATGACATCATCCCCACAGTAACCGTACGTACATACCCCAACCAGAAGCCATGGATTACAGGCAACATCCTCACTGAGCTAAAGGGTAGAGCTGCTGCTTTAAAGGGAGCAGGACTCTAACCCGGATGCTTATAAGAAATCCCACTGTGCCCTCTGACAAACCATCAAACAGGCAAAGCGTAAATACAGGACTAAGATTGAATGCTACTGCACTGGCTCTGACGCTCGTTGGATGTGGCAGGGCTTGCAAACTATTACGAACTACAAAGGGAAGCCCAGCCGCGAGCTGCCAAGTGACACAAGCCTACCAGACGACCTAAATTACTTCTATGCGCACTTCGACACTGAAGCATGCATGAGAGCACCAGCTGTTCTCGACAACCATTATCACGCTTTCCGTAGCCAATGTGAGTAAGTCCTTTAAACAGTCAACATTCACCAGGCTCTGGGCCAGACGGATTAGCAGGACGTGTACTACGAGCATGCGCTGCGCTGACCAACTGGCAAGTGTCTTCACTGACATTTTCAACCTCTCTCTGACCGAGTCTGTAATACCTACATGTTTCAAGCAGACCACCATAGTCCCTGTGCCCAAGAACACAAAGGTAACATGCCTAAATKACTATGAAGTGCTTTGAAAGGCTGGTCATGGCTCACATCAACACCATCATGCCAGAAACCCTAGACCCACTCCAATTTGCACACCACCCAAACAGATGACGCAATCTCTATTGCACTCCACACTGCCCTTTCCCACCTGGACAAAAGAAACACCTACGTTMATTGACTACAGCTCAGCATTCAACACCATAGTGCCCTCAAAGCTCATCACTAAGCTAAAGACCTTGGGACTAAACACCTCGCTCTGCAACTGGATCCTGGACTTCCTCACGGGCCGCCCCCAGGTGGTACGGGTAGGCAACAGCACATCTGCCACGCTGATCCTCAACAAAGGGGCGCCTCGGGGATGTGTGCTTAGTCCCCTCCTGTACTCCCTGTTTACCCACGACTGCGTGGCCAAGCACGACTCCAATACCATCATTAAGTTTGCAGAGGACACAACAGTGGTAGGCCTGATTACCGACAACGATGAGACAGCCTATAGGGAGGAGGTCAAAGACCTGGCAGTGTGGTGCCAGGACAACAACCTCTCCCTCAAGATAATCAAGACAAAGGAGATGATTGTGAACTACAGGAAAAGGAGGGCAGAGCACGCGCCCTTTCTCATCGACGGGGCTGTAGTGGAGCAGGTTGAGAGCTTCAAGTTCCTTGGTGTCCACATCACCAACAAACTATCATGGTCCAAACACACCAAGACAGTCGTGAAGAGGGCACGACAAGAGCATCCTGACTGGTTGCATCACCGCCTGGTATGGCAACTGCTCTGCCTCCAACCGCAAGGTGCTACAGAGGGTAGTGCGTTCGGCCCAGTATATCACAGGGGCCAAGCTTCCTGCCATCCAGGACCTCTATACCAGGTGGTGTCAGAGGAAGGCCCTAAAAATTGCAAAAGACTCCAGCCACCCAAGTCATAGACTGTTCTCTCTGCCACCGGTACTGGAACGCCAAGTCTATATCCAAAAGGCTTCTTAACAGCTTCTACCCCCATGCCATAAGACTGCTAAACAGCTAATCAAATGGCTACCCAGGCAGTGACCCCCCCCCTTTACGCTGATGCTACTTGCTATTTATTATCTATGCATAGTCACTTTACCCCTACCTACATATTACCTCGACTAACCAGTACCTCCGCACATTGACTCGGCACCGGTACCCCCTGTATATAGCCATGTTATTGTATTGTTGCGCTTTCATTTTTTTGGTTTATCTTTTGTTTATTTAGTAACTATTTTCGTAACTTTTTCTTAAAACTGCATTGTTGGTTAAGGGCTTGTAAGTAAGCATTTCATGGTAAGGTCTACACCTTTTGTATTTGGCACATTTTTTGAACCAGGGATGGAATTGGGCTGTAACTAGGGCTGGGCGACCTATTTAATTAGAATGTATGTTTTAGCGCAATGTTCCAAATGCCTGTATCACAAGAATCAAAGTTTTATTTTTGTCCGTTTTTATGAGCGTTTTTCCCTTTTTGGTCTCGTCTCCTTCTGTGCTGTGTGCACTGTGCACCTTCCCACTCGCACAGACACCAAGCCCCTCCCCCTGCCACTCACAACAAGATCACTTCTTCCTCTCTGACAACAAGCAATTCCAACTTGCTATTTGCATTTGAGGTTTGGTCCAACAGAATCGGTTAATTCCCCTTCTAACAATACCCTTTTTATGTCTAAACTTTCAAAATTTAGAACAGAGCAGATCATACTAAAACGGGAGTGTCAATGAACATGATTGTGGAAAATGAATGCTCAGTTTGTCGCACGCAGCATTGCAGTACGGTTAGTGCTATATGTGATCCTTGGGACGTGCCTACCCTAAACCTTACCTAGCCCCAACCATTTAAAAWTGTCAACTTCAATGGGGTAGGGACATCCCAAAGATTCCAGATAGCAAATACCATTGCGGTACCATGTACCGCTAGCAGCATTTTAGCCAAATACTGTTATGTGCTAGCTGTCTAGCCTGTGTTTTATACATTTGCAATGAGCATAAAAAGACGCATTTATATAAGGTATTGGCAACTCGTTCTCATTCTGAGAAATAAACATCTTATCCAGGTAGGTCACTTGATTTCAACATCTAAACAAAGTGATCAGGCTGTTGGAGACTGACAGCAGGGTGTATTCATAACAGTTCAACTGTTCTACACTGCTAGCAAGCAAATAGATCCACGTTGGCTAGACTTTAAATATAAAGATTAGCTGGCTACCCACTGGCACGTGGGCTTGTGCTTGAGAGATTTCTTATGAGACCGTGTTAATTTTCTATAATGCCTATCACAAGAACATGAACGCCAGATCAGTGATTATTGCAAAAAAAGCAGGTWAAATTATTTGTGTGTTTTATGGTGGTGGAAGGCTTATATTTAGCCTAGGTATATTTCTTACAATCCCTGAAATCATTAGATTATTCCTGACTGTTTGAAATGCAGTGTATTGACCTTTAATTGTGGGTCAATCCATGTCATTTCAGCAAGCCATGACACCCACCATCTCAGATTGCTCTGAAATTGTTTCTGTAGTTAGAAACATATGATTGGCATTCCTGAAACATTATTTTGTTGAAATATGATTTGATCTCTGAGAAATTAAGCTAATTGATTGCACCCAAATTGCCCATTTTAAAATGTGTAGAATTCCTATAATCTTCCATAAATATAGTACCTAACATCCGATTTGGACAATAATTCTTGCTAACAATGAGTAAGACATGAGGAATCTTATAAAATGATGAAAAGCCACCCACGGACCTCCCACACCCCACGCCAATTCCACCCCAACAACCAGYATCAGTTCTCTGTCTGACAGTAGTATGGAACTGCTGCTTGGAGTATTGCTTCTTCATCATTTGTAATGTATTCCTGGTGAATCTGGTGATGTTTCCCACCGTTCAGAGAAAATAGCCATTGAAGTCGCTTGCATTCTTTACCATAAAATAATGTGAAAGTACCAAGTTTTTCCCACTAGATGCCGCTGTTCCTGCTTCTGCCACCACACCATTTATCCACTTTGTTGTTCTCCTGTGTTTATTAAATGTATCACAAAATTGTTTTTGCAACTTTGGATAGAAAACCAATAGCTATTGCTCATGATGAAAATAAATAGTGTGGTCATCCTCACAATTCAAGCCAGTCCTCCATGAAAGCAATTCAGTTTTTCCTTCTCTTGGGCTTAATTTGTGTCCAGGAAACRGCCCCTCTGTATCTGTTTTACTCCCTTAAAAAAAGGTCTGGATTAGACCATTCCTGATGATTGGCGATCAAGCAAACCATTAGGCTAGAGCAGTTCTAATGGTTTCCATGCAACGGTCTCCAACGGTCTTCAATAATAAAAAAAGTCCTAAAACACACACTGTATAGTGTTTTGCAATGGTAATGATATTGGGTTGGGTATAATGGTAAATGTCACTAATCACACTACATAGAGATATTTTCTAATAATTTTATTTAAAAAACATACAACTGCCATGCAATGGTTTATAATTGTATTTTATTAGGGTTGTCACAACATTTTAGTCACTAGCACATTTCTCCATCAAAGTTTTGGCCCTGTAGAAAAAGTATTCACCACACGGATAGCCCTCTCAGAGAGCTGCAATGTTTTGGATTATTCAAGGAGAGTTGGGTTGAAACATTAGGTAGCTAAGAGAAGGTCAACCTGAATTGCTTTCATGGAGGACTGGCTTGACCACACAATTTAYTTTCATCGTGAGCAAAAGCTATTGGTTTTCTACCCAAAGTTGCAAAGAAAATGTTAATCCATTTAATAAACACAAGAGACTGGCAAAATTACTAAAAGGGTGTGGTGACAGTAGCAGCAGCAACAGAGAAAAACTTGGTACTTTCACACTAATTTATGGTAAAGAATGCAAGCGACTTCAAAGGCTAATTTCTCTGAACATCGGGGAAAAAACATCACCAGATTCATATATAGTCGCAGGTTTACATACACTTAGGTTGGAGACATTAAAACTTGTTTTTCAACCACTCCACAAATTTCTTGTTAACAGGCTATAGTTTTGGCAAGTCGGTTAGGACATCTACTTTGTGCATGACACACGTAATTTTTCCAACAATTGTTTACAGACAGATTATTTCACTTATCATTCACTGTTTCACAATTCCAGTGGGTCAGAAGTGTACATACACAAAGTTGAATTCACCCAACATATTGTGGGAAGCTTGTGGAAGGCTACCTGAAACGGTTGACCCAAGTTAAACAATTTAAAGACAATGCTACCAAATACTGATTGAGTGTAAGTAAACTTCTGACCCACTGGGAATGTGATGAAAGAAATAAAAGCTAAAATAAATCATTCTCTCTACTATTTTTCTGACATTTCACATTCTTAAAAATAAAGTGGTGATCCTAACTGACCTAAGACAGGGAATTTTTACTAGGATTAAATGTCAAGAATTGTGAAAAACTTAGTTTAAATGTATTTGGCTAAGGTGTATGTAAACTTCAACTGTGTATATATATATTAGAAACGTTGAAGAAACAATACTCCACGCAGTAGCTCCATACTACTTAGAGATAGAACTGATACTGTATTCTGGTTGTTGGATGGGCTTGGCGTGGGGGGTGCGTGGGTGGCTTTTGATTCATTTATTGGATTACTCATGTCTTACTAATTGTTAGGAAGAATTATGGTCCAAATTGGATGTTAGGTACTATATTTATTCGAATCCAAGATGGCGTAGCAGTCGGACGTGTGTTTGTCTTGTCTTGTCCCGTGTAAATAGTCCTCGTATTTTTCGTATATATTTTAATTTCACTTTCCATCTAGGAACTGAATATACATTCCTACATTCCGCCTCACCCAATGTGGTACGGACCTGCTATTTTTTTATACTTTAGAACCGTAACCCCAATCAGAAGCTAGCCAGATAACTAGCTACTAGCTAGTAGTCAGTTAGCCACTGCTGCGGTCTTCACCCTTAACTCGGACACAGCCAGCTTCAGCTCGGGCCAATACCTGCCAGTCTGCAAGCGCGATATCAACCCAGAGCATATAGGACTGCTTTTTCTCTACCACATCACCGGATTCCTGACGCAAGCTCTGGACATTACACCGTATCATCACAGGCTAGCTAGCTGCAACCGATGGCTACTACTGGCTAACACCTTTGTCCCCCGAAGCAAGCCCACTAGCCTTGAGCTAGCCTCGAGCTAGCGCCATCTGCCGGCTAGCCGAAGAGGTCTACCAGCGAATTCTTGGGCTACAATACCTTTTTGCCAATTGGACTGGACCTTTTTTTGCCGACACAGAGCCCTTGCCAATCCATCACAACTGGTCTAAATCAGCTACAAGCTAATTTAGCCATTTTTTGCCGCTGCTGTAGCTTTTACCTTCTGCACAGACACCAGCCCTGTTATTAGCCCTAGATTTACTCACCAATTTACCAGCATCGGACTGTCTCTCGACAACAACGCTGGATTCCTGACGTAATCCCTGAGCCACTACTTCTGATCCTCACAGCTAGCTTGCAGCTAGGCAGCTAGCGCCACTGCCCGAAGCTAGCACCAGTTAGCAAACACAATTCTACAATTCACAACCTCTCTTTCGCCATCCGGCTTGGATTCTCTGTCGACACGACCACGTCTGAGCAGACCCCCTCCGTCTGAGCAGACCACCCCCCCGGGCTACTAACTTTAAACGCCGCGTGCTAGCTTAGTGAGGCCTCCCTGCTCCTCTACGGCTGCCCCCTGGACACTATGATCACTTGGCTACATAGCTGATGCATGCCTTGACTGTCCATTAATTCACGGTACTCCATTCTGATTTGTGTTTTATCTGTCGGCTCTGTGCTTTAACTCAGGATCTGTGTGTAGTTAATCCGACCCTCTCTGCCTAGTCGTCGCCATTTTTACCTGTGTTGCTGTGTTAGACTAGCACCCTGTTATTGCTGCTGTTATCTTACCTGTTGTTTAGCTTAGCTCTCCCAATCAAGACCTGCAATCACTTTATGCCTTATTGTATGTCTCTCTCAAATATCAATATGCCTTGCATACTGTTTGTTCGGCTAGTTATCATTATCATTGTTTTGGTTTGCAATGGACCCCTGTAGTTCCACTCTCCGTACCTCTGATACCTCCTTTGTCCCACCCCCCACACATCGCGGACCTCACCCATTGAGACCAGCATGTCCAGAGATACAACCTCTCTTATTCATCACCAGTGCCTGGGCTTGCCTCCGCTGTACCCGCGCCCCACCATACCCCTGTCTGCACATTATGCCCAGAATCTATTCTACCACGCCATAAATCTGCTCCTTTTATTCTTTGTCCCCAACGCTCTAGGCGACCAGTTTGATAGCCTTTAGCCGCACCCTCATCCTACTACTCCCTCTGTTCCTCGGGTGATGTGGAGGTAAACCCAGGCCCTGCATGTCCCCAGTCACCCTCATTTGTTGATTCTGTGATCGAAAAAGCCTTGGCCTCATGCATGTCAACATCAGAAGCCCTCCTCCCTAAGTTTGCCTTACTCACCGCTTTAGCACACTCTGCCAACCCTGATGTCCTTGCCGTGTCCAATCCTGGCTTAGGAAGGCCACCAAAAATTCTGGTTTCCATACCCAACTATAACACTTTCCGTCAATGATAGAACTGCCAAAGGGGGAGGAGTTGCAATCTACTGCAGAGATAGCCTGCAAAGTTCTTTCATACTTTCCAGGTCTATGCCCAAAACAGTTCGAACTTCTAATTTTAAAAATTAATCTCTCCAGAAATAAGTCTCTCACTGTTGCCGCCTGCTACCGACCCCCCTCAGCTCCCAGCTGTGCCCTGGACACCATCTGTGAATTGATCGCTCCCCATTCTAGCTTCAGAGTTTGTTCGTTAGGTGACCTAAACTGGATATGCTTAACACCCCGGCAGTCTACAATCCAAGCTTGATGCCCTCAATCTCACACAAATCATCAGGAACCCACCAGGTACAACCCTAAATCCGTAAACATGGGCACCTAATAGACATTATCCTGACCAACCTGCCCTCCAAATACACCTCTGCGTCTTCAATCAAGATCTCAGCGATCACTGCCTCATTGCCTGTATCCGCCACGGGTCCGCGGTCAAACGACCACCCTCATCACTGTCAAACGCTCCCTAAACACTTCTGCGAGCAGGCCCTTTCTAAATCGACCTGGCCCGGGTTACCCTGGAAGGATATTGACCTTCATCCCGTCAGTTGAGGATGCCTGGTCATTCTTTAAAAGTTACTTCCTCACCATATTAGACAAGCACTGCCTGCGTTCAAAAAATGCAGAACCAAGAACAGATATAGCCCTTGGTTCACTCCAGACCTGACTGCCCTCGACCAGCACAAAAACACCTGTGGCGAACTGCAATAGCATCGAAGAGCCCCCGCATATGCAACTGTTCAGGAAGTCAGAAACACAATACACGCAGTCAGTCAGGAAGCAAGGCCAGCTTTTTCAGCAGAAATTTGCATCCTGTACTCTAACTCCAAAAGTTTGGGGATACTTGTAAAGTCCATGGAGGACACAAGAGCACCTCCTCCCAGCTGCCCACTGCACTGAGGCTAGGTAACACGGTCACCACCGATAAATCGTGATAATCGAAGACTTCAACAAGCAATTTCTCAATGGCTGGCCATTGCCTTCCTCCTGGCGACTCCAACTCTGGCCAACTGCCCCCCCCCCCGCTGCTACTCGCCCAAGCCTCCCCAGCTTCTCCTTTACCCAAATCCAGATAGCAGATGTTCTGAAAGAGCTTGAAAACCTGGACCCATACAAATCAGCTGGGCTTGACAATCTGGACCCCCTATTTCTGAAACTGTCCGCCGCCATTGTCGCACCCCCTATACCAGCCTGTTCAACCCTCTCCTCGTATCATCTGAGATCCCCAAGATTGAGAAGCTGCCGCGGTCATCCCCCTCTTCAAAGGGTGGAGGACACCTGACCCAAACTGTTACAGACCTATATCCATCCTGCCCTGCCTATTCTAAGGTCTTCGAAAGCCAAGTCAACAAACAGATGACTGACCATCTCAAATCCACCGTACCTTCTCCGCTGTGCAATCCGGTGTTCCGAGCCGTCACGGGTGCACCTCAGCCACGCTTACAGGTACTAAACTGATATCATAACCGCCATCGATAAAGACATTACTGTGCGCGTGTCTTCGATCCCTGGCCAATGGCTTTCGCTCTGTCAATCACCATATCTTATCGGCAGACTCAGTAGGCCTCGGTTTTTCTAATGACTGCCTTGCCTGTTCACCAACTACTTTGCAGACAGAGTTCAGTGTGTCAAATCGGAGGGCATGTTGTCGGTCCTCTTGGCAGTCTCTTTGGGGGTACCACAGGTCAATTCCGGCCGACTCTTTTCTCTGTATACATCCAATTGATGTTGCTCTTGCTGCGGGCGATTCCCTGATCCACCTCTACGCAGACGACACCATTCTATATACTTCCGGCCTTCCTTGGACACTGTGCTATCTAACCTCCAAACGAGCTTCAATGCCATACAACACTCCTTCCGTGGCCTCCAACTGCTTCTAAACGCTAGTAAAACCAAAATGCATGCTTTTCAACCGTTCGCTGCCTGCACCCGCACGCCCGACTAGCATCACACCCTGGACGTTCCGACCTAGAATATGTGGACATCTATAAGTACTTAGGTGTCTGGCTAGACTGCAAACTCTCCTTCCAGACTCATATCAAACATCTCAATCCAAAATCAAATCAAAGAATCGGCTTTCTATCCGCACAAACCTCCTTCACTCACGCCGCCAAACTTACCCTAGTAAAACTGACTATCCTACCGATCCATTCGACTTCGGCGATGTCATCTACAAAATAGTTCCAATACTCTACTCAGCAAACTGGATGCAGTTTATCACAGTGCCATTCGTTTTGTTACTAAAGCACCTTATACGACCCACCACTGCGACCTGTATGCCCTAGTCGGCTGGCCCTCGCTACATGTTCGTCGTCAGACCCACTGGCTCCAAGGTCATCTACAAGGCTATTGCTAGGTTAAAAGTGCCCGCCTTATTCTCAGCTTCACTGGTCACGATGGCTACACCCACCCGCAGCACGCGCTCCAGCAGGTGTATCTTCACTGTCATCCCTAAGCCAAAACCTCATTTTGGACGCCTTCCTTCCAGTTCTCTCTGCTGCCTGCGACTGGAACGAATTGCAAAAAATCTTCTGAAGTTGGAGACTTTTATCTCCCTCAACAACTTTAAAAATCTGCTATCCGAGCAGCTAACCGATCGCTGCAGCGTTACATAGTCCATCTGTAAACTACCCACCCAATTTACCTACCTCACCCCCCATTACTGCTTTATTTATTTATTTTCTGCTCTTTGCAACACCAGTATCTCTTCTTGCACATGATCATCTGATGATTTATCACTCCAGTTTTTAATCTGCTAATTGTAATTATTCGTTATTGCCTACTCATGCCTTTTGCACACATTGTATATAGATTCTCTTTTTTTTTCTACCATGTTATTGACTGTTTTATTGTTTACTCATGTGTAACTCTGTTGTTGTCTGTTCACCTGCTATGCTTTACTTGGCCAGGTCGCAGTTGCAAAATGAGAACTTGTTCTCAAAACTAGCCTACCTGGTTAAATAAAGGTGAGAGATTAAAAAAAAAATAATAATAATATATATGAATCCTAAAATTAAAATGCCAATTGGGTGCAATCAATTGGCTTCATTTATTCAGATATCAAATTATATTTCAACAAAACGTTTCAGGAATGCTAATCTTATGCGTTTCTAACTACAGAAACGATTTCTGAACAATCTGAGATGGTGAAATGCTCTTTCTTGTGCTTTTTGAAGTGGAATGACTCTAGTGCAACAAAACTTGGAGAAAAAGTAAAACAAATAAAAAGAAATAATAAAATTAAAAAGAGACGCATCGTGAATTTCACCCAGCCCTAGGTGGAACACAGTTTACATACAGGAGGTTAAGCTACATCTCACCATAGGCTACCAATAAAATACATAAACTACTAACGTCATGATTCACAATAGGATGGCATTGCTGGACTCAGTATGCAAGCTAAAGTCAAATAATGAACCCCTTAGTTACTTTTAAGACACCACTGGGTGATATTTACACATCCAAGAACAAGCAGGAAGTAGTCTAGCTATGACTCACTTGAGAGGAAGTGGCAGAGGGCTGGAGATACTCGCTGGGACTGACAGCAACAGTGGTGGCCATACTGTCCTGTTGATCTGCAACACACATGGAAACACACAGTGCATATACTGTAAATAGTCTAACACATTTCAAGTACCAAAAATAATGATGTCACTGTCAATACCTCTGCTGCAGAGATTCMGGAAATTATTACATCTGAGGGAGCTGTTTTGCCCTAAACGCATGTAAAGGCATTCAAATAAGACAGTTCACAAAGGAAATGGAAACTGCAACTATAATACATGAGTTGTGGATGGCTAGCTACCACCCCGTGAATGCCAATCACCGCAGACCTGTGTGTAAATTGCGTGACCTTTAATCAGTAATAAAAGGGCGGGTCTATGACAACAAAAAGTGATTGTCAGACACATGCATTGCCAACTACATCTCCTCCTCTACGAAGTACAKAATTAAAAGGCCCTAAACAAAAGTACAGTATGCTAGCTAGCAAATGGGCACAGCAGAGGGCTACGACTTGTGTACAGTGAGTTGGTGACTACTGTACCTGGCTGACTTCTCACGCAATCTCACAAATAGCTCGAGCATGAKAATGTATCGCGAGAGTATCAATAAAAAAATTGGACTGTACAAAAAATATGCGMTGTGGATATATGCACTGTGGACACATTGACCAATGTGACTGTCTCTTTAAAATCTGATATTTAGTGTTTAGGGGAAAAATGGTTTGAGCGCGGCCTGAAAATAGCGCCGCCATCAAACGTACACAGAAAGCCAGCAAACCGTTTAGTTAGCAAGAAGCTAACTGGCAGTCAGAAATGAAACAATTAGATAGCATTGCAAATACTTTTTAGTGCAGCTGACTTTTCAAACTGAGTGGAATARACAGCCCATGGCGATACGTGCATGTGGAATTTGCTTTAATGTGAAATATCRAAAATGATTAGCATCAATGTATAGCTAACGGTAGCTGGAATTACAAACAGGATTCAGTTTTACTGGCTAGTATGCTAAGCTAGATACGCGTAGCAAATCAAACTCTTTGATACTGGAAAAAAGGCAGCCCTTTTCCGGAAATGCATAGCTGTCTTGCACAATGCTCCTACTCAACCTCAAACATAAGGAATTTCCAGCACAAACTGTTCAATGTGTTTTGTTTAACACAGACCA